>NW_010165898.1:0-2828 GCF_000695765.1 Mesitornis unicolor | reverse complement strand
GATTCTGTGTGTTTCTGTGATCTAGTTCTTTATTTGCTACTTTTTCCATATTTCATGGCCTTTACTTATGTTATCCAATGTGTGTTGTACAAGCAGAATAAACTGATTTTGTCAGCAGCATTTGCTGGTTTTGTTGAAGAGATGTGCAAGATTTGATAAGGTACGTTCACAGCAAGTCCTTTGGTAATTGAATGCCATGACAACTTTGTCTCACAGAAATTTGCAAGTAGTTAATAAGGATTCAGTTGTTAGAGAGGCAGTAATTCTGAGTTCACGGGGCAACAGGATGTGTTAGAAATGAGAGGTGTGATTCTGGAGGTACAAGAGCCGTAGAGCTATCTTTGGAGTTATTTTTAAGAGGAATAAATATGTACAGAGTCTAGACATTGCTGCTTTTGGACTGGCAGGGGCTGCTGCAAGTAAATGTTATACAAGAGCTGATTCCAAAACAGAGAGGGATGAAAAATAGAAGCAGCCAAAGATGAAGAATATGCTGGAGGCCTCCGATGTTGGTTTGCAGTGTGCTGGGGAAGAGTCATCCAGAGGTCTTTCTACAGGGGAAAAATAGAATATTGAAGTAATCCAGATCTTGTTTCTAAATAATATTTAGTGCTTGACTTTCTTCTCAGATTTTCCCTACCTACCACCCAGATTATCTGTGTCCACCTTTCAGTTCTGCTGTGAGGCTTTGCTTGAGTTTGGAAACGTCGCCTGTCTTGGGGTGTTATAACCTCGTCTTTTTATACGAGCTGAGGATAACGACGGCTTTAGATTCTGGGAATGCAAACTCTTCCTTTTGTTTGTTGCTTTAATATCCTTTTTCTTGAACTATTTTTACGTACCTGGCCATTACTTCCAAATGTTTTGATCTTGCTCTTCTCTCACTTGTTCCCCTCTTGCCCCTTTCTCCCTCTGTTCCTTTTTAATCTCTGCTCCTTTTTCCCCTCTCCTCTTTATTTCTGTTGCTTCTCTCCCTCTTTTTTCTTCAATCCCATGTACATTCAATACTATAAAACATTGGATTCTTGGTGCTTCTCATGTGACTTTATCTTTTTTGTCCTGTTAATACACCTCAAATAATTATAGATTCATTAATTGCTGCATGAATTACAATGCTGGAAACGTCTGCACCGTTGCTTACATTAAAATAATGTGACTCAAGATGGTATTTTTAAATATTTCTCTTACTTTGTGTGGAAAGTTGACATTTTGAATACTCAGTTAGTCTGGCATTTATTAATAGAATTAATAACCAGTCATATCTTGTGCAGGTCATCTGTGTAGGCCCTGAAGGTCATTCCCCTTTCACTGTTAGTTACAGAAAAACCAAAAACACCCCTGACATCCGTTGTACCTTCCTGAACTGACTTTACTGATGACCCGAACGATGGTGGAGTTGCTGAGCACGCTGGTTTGACCCAAAGCGCTGCTGTCAACCGCGCATTACTAATTTAGCCCTGGATCCCAGCAGTCCTGAAGTCATTCCCCGGGCTCCATCCGCGATCATCCCGTCTGGAGCAGCTCAGGCCAAGCAGTGGCATTTGGCCATCAGTCTGGGTGGAAAACAGTCGGTAGCTGCCGGGCGAGTTTGTGGAGGAGTTTGGATGAGAGCAGAGAGAGACGAGAGGGCCTGAAGGCTTCTTGGGCTTCCTCCAGTGCAGCAGACGCTGGGGCAAAGGCTCCAGCATCCCCAAAGGTGCCTCGTTCTCCAGCTTTAGGGTGTTGAGCTGGGGCTTTGTGTTAGTGTCCAGTGCAGAAAGAAAAGCTTGAAGCACACACTGGGTTTGTATGCATGGAGTTTGTGTTAAATTACTTCCTCGGAGCTTTAGAAACACAAGAGAATTAAACTGACTGACTGAAAAACTGAAGGAGATAAAAGAGAAAGTGAAGCTGTAACGTTAGCTAATTTTTCTTTCAACTGCACTTCTACAATAACAAAATGTATTGTGACCACCGGTGGTTTGAAATATTTCTGCAACGCCAGCCATTTAAATTCAAATTTAAAACTGCCTCGGGGTCGCGCTGGAAGGGAATGAATGACACTGGCATTACAAGAGCGTCAGCGTTGCTGTTACTTCTTTGTATTGCAGCAGTACCTAGCAATAAGACAAATATTTACACACACATCACAGTACGTTCTTGGTGACCGCAACTTTGGCATTTAAAAACCAAATAAGGTGGGGCATAAGAATATGTTTTTGCCTGGCAGCTGCGTGTGATTTCTCCTCCTGGATGCACTAAAGAATTCTCATTACTGCCCTAAATACTTTTGCTCTTGGCAGTGTACAAATATCTGAGTCGAAATCGTCCTCCTTCAGAGAGAAACTTCGTCTCAGGTATATGCAGAGCTGCAGGGTGCCTTGACAGAGTTACAGGTTTTCAGTGTAGTGATAGTTCCTTATTTTTTCCTCTGTTTTATTTGGGTTTTCGCTGCTTGCTTATTGAAGTAATGTAGTAGAGCAAAGTTTGAGGATAGTTGACCATTTTTACAAGCCCATTATTTGTCAGTGGAACGACAGCTTTACACCCTTACACATCCAATAACTGTTAAGTGTTGTTGTGTACTGCAAAACTCTTCTCGTAGATGCTTGGGTCTTCTCAAGAATATTTCCCGTGCTTTGCAAGAGCCAAATGTGTGTGCGCTTGGGCCTCTGTGCTGCTGGTTTGGCTCTTCTGTAGACGAACACCCTAGATCCACTTGTGAAATCTAAATAGTCTGGTAAATTAACAGGCACACAAGCTGAATCTTGTCCTGTGGAATCGTAGTGGAATCAAGCATGAAAAATGATGGTGTGGAAATTAACCCCAGGTTCCAGTATAAATTGGGG
>NW_010165897.1:0-1597 GCF_000695765.1 Mesitornis unicolor | reverse complement strand
CAGTACTCCTATGACAGCAGAAGGACACTTGAGTGAGGTGCCTGGTGCCAGGGGTACCACTGTGTCCTCAGTGGTGGCTCCCAGCTGGCCCAGGGCTATTGTACCTGAGCTGGGACTGCTGCTATGGATACCAATTTCAGTCAAATCTTCACAAAATCCCATGTTGATCTGTTCCTGGTTCCCAGCCACGTGCTGAAGGCATGGAACTGCATTTTCCCTCCTTTCTATAATTTATTTACTTTCTCTCTTGTACTGCAGAGCAGCAGCCTGACAGGATGATTTCACTGGTTTTATTGTTTATAGGCCCTGCTAAATTTTAACTTGCTTACCCCAGTGACTTGTTTGGCAAGGTTTGGGTTTTGCAAACTTCTCTTAAGTTTCAGCGGTCACACACTGAGAAGTGCTTTTGTGGTGTTGCTGTGTGGGTATTGGAGAAGTGCAAAAGACGGATGATAAGGAGTTAAACTAAACAAATGTCTCAGAAAAACTCTGTATTTCTAATGGAAGTAAAAGGTAGAGAAGACCTGACTCCATATTCTCTCCATTCAGCTATCCAGTTGGTACTGGATGCCTCTTGTTTTGAACCAGGTTCAAGTGTTCCTAATGATGACACGTCCCTTATTTTACTTTGATTTTCTCTCATGTTGAATGCATTATTGCTGCCAATGGATTTTACTCTCATCTTGCATCTCCCAAAGTTCTTATTTTTATTTCCTGCTCCGAAAAAGAAAGACGGTGGCTTTGGGCAGTCAACCTATGTAAAGCATAGTTTTAGCAGTTTTATTGTTCCCCACAGATTCTGATCTCTCTGAAATCTCTCTGAACTCCTGAATCTCCTCCTGCTATTAACACTGCCACCAAAGTTGGGCTCTAGAGTCTAAGGGGTCACCCTTAGACTTATATCACTGTGATATATCGCATTTATCTTGTGGCCTTCTTTGAGGAATGCTGAGCAATCGTTTTAAACCTTTCTTCCCTTAAGAGCAGGATAGGTTTTCGTCTGGAGTTGAGTATCTCCAAAATAAATCTAAGATAAAGCAATCAACAAAATAAGGAATGGAGTACTGCAGGGCAAATATGGGGGGCACAGAGGGTTTCTGAGCCTTCCTTGTCATTATATCACCAAAAAGCACTATCATAACCAGTGAAATTAGTTCTTGACTTCTTTGCCACTTAAACCACCGGTTCAGAGGGTAGCTTTGAATGAAGGTCTTAGAGCAGTAATTCACATGTGGCAGCAGATTCAGTGTGAATTTAAAACACTGGTTTGAGAAACTTGACCCTTGCAGCAGAAAAGTTGAGTTCCTAAAATGTGAAGTGTACAAAATATGAACTCACATCTCAGTGTGATTTTACAAAATGAGACTAACATTCTTTACCATATTTGTAAAATACTCTGGATCAAGGCTGCAATGGATGTGCCAAGTACTAAATTAGACTTATTTAGGTAACCCTTTTCCTCCTTAACTTTCTTACTCTTCCACTAGTTTGGAGTATCTTGTAGCTACCAGTGACCCAGCTGGGATCTGCCATGTGGATTGCATGGCGAGCTCTGACAAACATCAAGTGTAGACACTGTTCAGAAATTAGCCAAATT
>NW_010165896.1:15447-34969 GCF_000695765.1 Mesitornis unicolor | reverse complement strand
TTTGGTTTGGTTTGGTTTGGTTTTTTTAATGGACAAAAGAGTTTCTAAAAATGCAGTTCTGGAAGATCTCTGAGTGTACTGCTTTCCCAGTTCATCCTCAAAATAATGACCATTCCTTCTTTTTCGACAGTAAAAAATTCTGTTTATGAAAGGAAAATGTAAAAATGCCAATAAGTTATAAAACTGAGAGATTAGAAGGAGTTACAACTTCTTGATGGAATGAAAACGCACTCTGGCCTAAAATGTTTATTTTTTTGAGCCTTCCCAGAAGGTCACAGACTTTCAGTGTTTGGGATTTTCACAGTAACCAAGTGGTGGCTATCTTTACAGAGTAAAAGAGTAGGGAAGATTTGTCATGGACTCTGTTCCCTATAGCATTGTGTTAGGTACATGTGGTCCATGCCCTGGACCATATCCTATTACTGTACTAAAAACCCGATAACACCTTGCTATTCTCTATTATTATTGTTAAAGGCAGAATATTTTATACTGCAGTAGAAAAGTCTGTTTCTACCATGGAAAACATTCTTTAAGTACTATACAGTAACAGAAATTAAATAAATACTAGTGTATAAAATGTATAGTTCGCATTTTAAAATAACATCAGACCCTCAAGGTATAGAAAAGTGATTTGAACACCACCTTCATCTTGCCTGACAGCCTGTTCTGTGAAATATGAATACATAACCATATGGAATTTAAGACTTTGCAAAATACAACTTACTGTTTTAGTACTAAAAAAAAAATTAAAAAATAACCTGGTCAGATTCAGAGGTAAATCTAAGTGAGTCTAAAGGGATTTTAAGTTGGAGTGGCTTATATTTTTCTGCTGTACCACATACATAACATGTGGTGGGTTGATCCCAGCCAGAAGTCAAGCCCCTACCCAGTTGCTCACTCACACCCACCCAGTGGGATAAAGGAGAGAATTGCAACAGCAAAAGTGAGAAAAGCCTTGTGGGTTGAGATAAAGACACTATACTAAGTGAAGAAAAACACCCTAAACAGTGCAAAACCAAGTGATGCAAAAGCAATCATTTGCCACCTCCTACAGCAATCTGATGCCCACCTGGTCTCTCAGCAATGAATACTTTGGAGAAACTTGCCCCCATTTCTATTGCTGAGTGTGATGATCCATGGCATGGGGTATCCCTCTGGTCACAAACCTAACACACAGCACCATACGGGCTCCTAGAAAGAATAGTGACTCCATCCCAGCCAGACCTAGCAGACGTGAATGTCATAAGAATCAGATTTTCTCTTGTCTCCCTCATTTCCAAAGTTATATAGCAAATACCTTCTGAAATTAAACCACTAATCTAAAGGTAGATAAAGCTGAATTAATAGAACTTCAAGGTCAAAAAGCCCAGAAAATGACTGTAACTGGAGGCTATAGATATAAAAAGGGTGTGAGAAGTCAGAAGTTAAAGCAGGGTACACTGCTTTTGGAATTTAACTTCCAAATTAAAACATTTCAGTCATCTACGCAAGGTTGTGAAGCTTTTTGTAAGCCTAAAGAACCTTTTTGAAACATCATTTCCTTTCTGAAACAGAAAGGTTGATCCAAATGGCAGTCCAATATATGGTAGCTTAGTTTTGGTATTCTTTCCAGAATGCTTTTCTCCATTCCTGATTCTCACCATGGTCTCAGACATCCATTTTTATGTTCTATTTTCAAAGTATTTGTTTACTGGAAATAATGATCCGAGTGCAGGATAATAAAGCATATACAATCAAGCAAAACAAGATCACCTGTTCCCAATATTGAGGCATAGAAAGGATATCTATTAAAGATCTGCAGGGACTAATAATGTCTCTGCTCAGTGAAAGGCTGAAAGCAAAGGGGAGAGTAAGTGAGTCTTCCCATTTGATTTAATGAGTAGATGAATGCCAGCATCCCTGAAAACCACTGGAGCATGTAACGACCTCAGTTTGTCTGAACTGGGAGGAGCTCAGCATCGCTCCTGTTCATTATAATGCATGAATCTTAAAACTTTTTTAATCATAAACTGAAGAACAAATTTTACAAAGGTTTGGCAATGTGGGTTATTCTAAGTGAAAGAAACAGGAGGAAGATTCAAACAAGTCTCTGTTCACATGCAAAAGTATTCCTCACATCAGTAAGCAGCAGGTTTAATTGCTGCAAGAACTGAGATGAAGCAGCTATGGAAAAGCAAAAGCACATACCACGTGCCCGAAAAGCTAAGACTTTTCTAGCATGATCAGTCTTTGCCTTATGGCACATTGCTCACTGTCAAACAAAAACTGAGAAAAGTGATTTGAAAAAATACAGAATGTTTTTATCAGTCAGCTAAGAGATTAAAAGTGTGATATCCATACACATATTTCTCATTTGACTTTGTACATTTCTTATTTTAAAACTAGCTCATCATTTCCAAACTCTGGAATTTCATTGACCATTTATTTTGTATAATTATTTAATGTTTTTAAACAGAACTAGCGTTTGGAATTCCAGTGTTGCTAGAACACACACAAAAAAATAGTCAAAGATTATAAAAGATATTAAGTGCAAATGAAGTGCATTTAGTTCAAAGCCTACAGCTGGGACATGAATCTATATATAAATATATATAAAAAAATTCTAGTCTTCATCTACCTTGCCTGAAGAACAACAGGAGTCCCTTGAATTTTCACTTCAGTCCTTTCATACAGAGTTGTTTTTCTGGGCATTATCATTGCTGACACTAAGTTGCTCATCTGGTGACATGTCCTAAACAAAAAACAACAGTAATTCTATGTTGATATACATACATAATATAATGAGGTAGATAATGCTTATTTTTTTTCTCAATTGCTTTGTACAGCTGAAGAATTTAAGCAATGCCTCAATACAGTTTACTTTAAACCGCAATAGAAATGTTATCTCCATGTTGACATTAACATCTTTGTTCCATTATCCTGAACACTCATCTAGAGTTTCAGATTTGCCTGGTAATCCACACGTTATTAGTACACTTTGCATTAATCAGTCCTTGCAAATTATTCACCTTTTTGTAAAGTGGGCATCTCTCAGAACAGTCTTACCCTTCACTGAGAAAACTTACCAGGCCATTGCAACCAGATAATACATACTTGGCCCCTGAAAAATGGTTGCAAAATTGAAGGAGAAAAGTTGTGTGGGCCTTTCATCCATCAGCAATAGGTAAGACCTTGGACTAGGTAATCAGCCAGTGATAATTCAGTCCTATAGTACATCTTTAGGTGTCTGCTAGCTGTTTTCTGGATTAGTTTCTAGAATAGTTTCTGGACTGGTTCTAGAGTCTATCAGCACGTAGTTTAATTTCTCTAGCACAGATAAATAATAATATTAAGGTGGCATCAACAGCTTGAGAAAGTGGCATTGTTTCCCATATTAACATGAGAAAGACTACTTTAACCAAGTTAGTTCTTATTCTTTACATCCTGATAGCATACAGATTACAGCTGCTACTGCCTGAGGCAAACAAGAAAGCATTTTTAAGTTTTTATTCATGTTACATTTTATTGGTTATTTGTATGATCCAATGTTTCTATTAACATGCATTTTTACTAACATTAATTGTAAAGAGCAACCCAGCCATACTCTGTTTCTCAAAAAGAGGCCAAGAGTGTAACACGATGGAAGCTTGCCTTGCTAAACACAAACTGCATTTACACTGTAATTGCAGCAGCAATTCTGCAGCAATACAGTTCATACAAAACATAGAGTTGCAACCAGTTCAAAATTAAGTATTTTGGTAACAACAGCCAAAGGGTACTGTCTCAAAAAAACCAAAATATTTGATATGAAGACAAAAGGACATTGGATATTACAGACATAAAATAAAAATTTTAAAAAAAAGCATGTGGTGAATGAGTATTAAAGAAGGTGAACTTTGCTGAGTTTTCTTTGGATTTTAGTTTTCATGGAAAATGATTGCACAAGTTGAGATATAATGAAAATTTAGTTTATCATAAATGTATAGAACAGCTTGAAAATATAATCCTGGATATATAAATCTTCAGTGTTGTGGGCTTGTTCTGATTTACAGGAGATACAAAGGGAATGCTGTTGTTGGAGTCACTTTCTGCTGTTCAAGAAACCTGCTTTGAATGTATGTTGTTACTGGAAAAAGATGAAGTTTCTCTCATCATGGGTCCACCGACTGCTTTAATGTATCTTCTGTCATGGTGCTGCTGTGCATTTCATCTCTTAAGGGAAAAAAGTAGAGAAAAGAGCAGTAAGCTGCAGAGCAATCTATAGAACTATGGGCATTTCAGGTATGTCCAGTATGTCTCTGTGATTAAAGGCAAATGGTGCATACATGCTGATGTTTTCTCTCTGTTTTTGAAGGACACGGTGTCTGGGTTTATTATATTAATACTAATCTGAGTCTCTATACCAGTATAGTAGTATTATTTGACATTATTGTGGCCCTAAGATAATTTCTTTCACTGAGGGAGCTTTAAAGCAAAGAGCACTTTGCATAGCTGTCCAACAGGCCACTATTGACTGACTATGATTCATTCACTGGATGGGAAGAAAGTTCCTTGAGATCAGTCTTGAAAGCAATCCGTCATTAGGCCAGCACATTAGCTTTCTTCAAACTCATTTGCAAGATCTTTTGCAGGAAATAGTGGCTAACAAAGCAAGGAAATGACAGAAGAATATTGAGGCCCTATTAAAGCATTAAACTAAATACTTTCTCAAACACATTAAAGGACAGCTGGACAACTGTCCATAAAGTTGCATTTATTTTCTAAGAAATAATAAAAAGGGTTTGTGTTCATAGCACTGAGTCTTAAAACACGAACCAACGTAACATTTTCAATTGTCATTCTCTTTCCACACCTGGTGTGACTGCTATCATCCAGTGACTTTTTTCACTGATATAACCTCAGTCCTAACATCCAGGTCAGAATCCCACACTCCCAAAAACAAGGCCTAGGAAGGCACGATGTGCAGTGTGCTGGCGTCTGTACTCAAACTGCTGGGTTGCACTTTCTTAAATCCTGCAGAGATGTTTCATCAAGGTCTGAATAAACAGATGAATTTCAGGATGATAAAAGGCTCTGTGAACCTATGATACTGAATGTTATATACAGACATTAGGCTTCAGAGTCTCTACTTTTTATGGCCCAGGTTTCTAACTTCTTATGAGAACTAAATTAGAAAAGTAAGTAAAATGCATACTTCTAGATAAGAAAATAGAATAGGAAGGTTGGATTTAAAAAAAAAAAGAGAAAAAGCAGTGGAAGGGGAACTGGGTGGGTAAATGTTACAAAGAAAGTATAAAGCTATCACTAAGTTGTGATTTTTAGCAGTTCATCATCTCCAAATGATTCTTCATTCTTGTTTTTTGAGGCTCCATCTTTATCAACACTTTCTTGCCAGGGGTATTTCTGTTTTAAAAAGCAAGAATCTGTTTTATGGTTTGATCTTGTATGTGAATTGCTTAAAAAAAAATGAAAAAGGAAAGGTATATCTGTATCTTATACAAAGTGGTGAAATCTGTATTCTACAGTGAACAGCACATTCTTCATTCTCTATAGTACACTCAGGACTTCATCTAAGGATTATTTTTTTATATACGTGTGTGTACACATACATTTTTTTTTCTGCAGCAGTAGTACATTAATGCATAAATACACCTTTCTAGGAACTAGGACCCGGTAGTTTCTGATGTGGCAGGACGTTGGCTGTGGAGCAGCCCCAGTTATGATTTACAGTCTTCTCTATGTTACAGAGAAGAGAAGCTCACTTTTAATTAATTTTAAATACTGGAGAATAACTGGCTAAAAGATTGATCTCTCAATTGGTCTGCTTTATGGACAAGCAAGCAGAAATTATGGCAATTCACATGGGCACCTACCAGTGAATACTTGAGCAAGTCACGGTCCTGTAGCTCGCCATGTGTTTCTCTGGGCACTCAAGGGCTTGGCAGCTGGTACAAGGTCTTTCATTTGCTAAGAGCTACCTCCTTGCTTTCACATGAAAAGGCCAAGTACATGTGCCGTTGCTCCACAGGAAATTTATAGAGTCTTTTTCAGCAAGCAGCAAAATTACCCTCTTCACTTTTACAGACCTGTGTGCTGCATCTTTTCCAAACAGGTAAAATCCCTTATATTACCAATGTCCCTTGGGGAGCATCTTTTTCCTGGTGCTCTTTCACATCATATCATCTGGGCTCAAAGGCCACATAATAATTAAAATCAGAGAGTGACCTTAGCAGGGAAAGGCTTTAGGATGTTTTTATAATTAAATACTGGATATGTAAAAGAGGGGGTTTTACAGTGTGATTTTACAATCAGCTTCTAAAATTAACATTTATCCATAAGTGACTTATGCACTGACTTTCTGAAAAACCACTTGCAGGATTTCAATAACTGTCAATATATGATTTATTATTGTTTTAGAATGAGATAAGGTATTTAATTCTCCTAACATATAAGAAAATATCGCCATCTGTTGCTCCATGCAGTAACTGCATCTACTTTCCACAGACTTTTCAGCCAATTTTCACTGCCCTTTGCATACATTTGCTATTACAAGAATTCAGTGTTCAATTGTTTTCAGGAAAAGCTGGGCTATTCCTTTTTAGCACTACAGTAGATTTCAAGGAACTTACATGGTAAAATGTTGAAACAAGCATAATACTTATATTTTTCAATAAAGGTTAAGATTTTATGGGAATTATGTCATTGAGCAAAGGGTGATTTATTTAATCATTGGAGATTAACTGATAAGGTGGCTAACCACCAGGATGCTGGGGAAAAAAGGGCTTTTAGTGCTGTCACTGTTACTTAAAAAGGCTAGATAGTATAATGAAGTTAATAGCCTGAAGTGACTGTTGTGGAAACAGTTTAAATTTTGCAATACAGAAGTACATAGGAAGAGTGATAATCCTATGCTCTTTCTAAAGAGGGCTTTCACATAGCATGTGAAAGAACACATGCTCTTTCTAAATTTCAAATACGTAATAACCACAAAAGGCTTTGATACTTTTATATATTAAAATTTTCCTGTTTCTTTTTTTCACTCAGATACTTAGGGTCAGCATTTAATCTTCTAATTGCCAAAAAAATAAAAAGAAAAAATTCCATGCAACCCAAAATTTCTTCAACCTCAAATAAGAAGTATGGCATCTACAATCTTCTGTTTTATTCCCAGTTCATTCCAATTTGCTTGCACAATTCCAATTTCTTAGGTCAGGCTCTATCCTATTGTTTTATCAATAACAGTCACACACGAGTAATATATGAAGTTCTAGAGGGCTAGAGAAATTTGGTTTCATTTAGGAGGAATGTGATTCATTCAAACTCAGCAATCCACATTTAAACCTTTGCTTTTGAATTTTTACAGATACGCATCTGATAGGCCAGGAGATGGTGCAAACTAGATTTTGCAAGAGGAAAGCAAAAATCTGTGATCAGTGCAATTTTAAAGCATTCTCTCAAAAACACTCATATTCTTGCTCCTACTTAATGATTAAATGTCTTCCACTTTAACTTCCTCATCCTTTCTGTTCTTTCTTAGTTTTCTGCTAGTTCCTGATTCCAAATCACACCTTATTTCATTCCTTCTAGTTTTGATCTATAACTTCTTGAAACTTTGACAAATAGCATCACTTAGCATGTACAACCAACAGGACAGAAGAGCTACAAATAGTTCAGCACTGATGCCAGCTTGGTCTCATTATCTTCTTGTTCTCTTGTTTACAGATATGGACAGCACAGCCTCATCAGGGTGTCCACAAGGCTTTGGTTCACAAAGGCTAAGTTTAGAGGCTAATCTACAACCAGCAAAACCAGGCTTCCTATTATGACTTGTGCACTGGGCACTGAATTACTGTATTCACCACAGAGGCAACCTAGGGAGATTAGCCTCATTAGATTAAAGCTAGGTTTTGTGGCTAATCACCATAGAAATATCACAATAGTATGTAATCTGTATGTATCTGCCTTTGAAGTATTTTATATATCTTTGTCTGTTATGCTAAAATTTATGAGCCATAGGTGCTAATATGACAATTGTAGATTATTTATGAATAATGATCTGAATAGTTTTCTATACTGCCACTTTTTTCTTCTGTTTCTTCCTCCAGCTCCTTATGTAATTTTTTTCTTCCTCAAAAGCAGTAGAACACCACCTGTTCACGGAAAGTCTGGCTCCAGCTGTACTTGCCTTGTACTTCTATAATTGGATAGAAGTACAAAAATACATAGTTTTTGCTGGATACTATGTTGTTACCAATGTAGAGGGTTAGCTACAAAGGATTATTTGTATTATTATTTGTATCATTGCATAAAAATCAGTAAGAATCTTACTTTTTGAAGGAAGTAATTTTTTTGATCATTTCAAACATGTACTCCAACTTTACGTTCTCCAGAATGCTTTCTAAACTTTTAAGATGTATTCATGATTGGACTTTTTTTCCTCTGTCTATATCCTACACCCCAGACCTGAAGACTAGATCTGAGACACAGATACAATCAAAATTACAGGATTATTCTAGGTGTACATCTTAAGTGAGATCTGAATCTATTTTATCCACTTGTTAAGTATTTCCATCCCAATTTTCTGCTGTGTCTGTAGTCTGCTGATATCCTCACCTTTTATTTTACTAATGTTATGAGAGTGACGCATATATTTAAAAGAAGACAACTTTTATACCGCCCACTGTGCATAGCTTTCCACCATGATCCTGAACACCATATTGTTAAGTTTGCAGGAGAACATCTGTGAAATAAATGCTCATTTTATAGCCAGGGTAAATAAAGATCAGACAAGTAAAGTAAGACAGCACATCTGTACCGTAGCTGAGTGGAATCAGTCTTCTGGCTTTCTGCTTTAAACAGCTTATTTATGGCTTTTCTCAGAATATATGAGTGTTGATGTTTCACAAGCACTAAAAATTACTTCCAGTAATTATTTTTCTTGCTTATATCAGATATGAAGTTAATTCATCAGCTGAACTTTAACATTTTCTTCAGAAGACTGACTTTCATATGGTGACAAAGGCCATGTCCTTTGGGGTAAAATGTAAGGATTTCTTTTCCTTCAGCTCGTCAGTAAAATTGCATAATTTATATGCAGTTTTGTCACCCTTGAATATAACAATTTATTGTCTTAGAAGTGACACACAGAGAATATTACTATCTGCTTATTATTTTAACACAGCCACTACCTAAGACTTAACCCTTCAGTTGGCAACGTCTTGCAGGGTTTTACCCTGATAACTATTTAGGATGTTAACGTGAAACAGGAAATCTGCCAGATCCAGGGCGATGTAGACAACTAAGTGAGATTCAGGAACATATGTTCAAAACTTGATCTTGAAAACCCCTACGCAAATTAAGCCTAGAATAGCCAAAAGACAACAAATATGTCCTATTTCTTCCATTATCACTCAAGATCATTGCTGCAGGAGTGCCAGCAGAGCATCATACCTGTCAGATTTCTAGTAAACACATTGTGCAACAACATTTCTCCCCATTCTCTGTCACTTGCTTCTACCTGATTAATGCCGCTGTGGTCACAGAGTAAATTGTTTGACCCAAGCTAAAATATGTAAATACAATCCAAAACAAAAACCATGCACACATGCCAAAAACCCCCCAGCAAACCCCCCCATGACAAGGTAATTTCACTGTTTTAGTTTATAGAGAATAGTCCCACAAATAGACCATTAAAAAATGGTCACAAGTGACCGATGACAGAGCAACAGGGGACTTTTTTGACTATACCCTTATGCCTTGATTCTGTACATATTCTGTGAAGTTCTTTTCCCTTGACATGTAGATGGATCTGCTGACTGGAACAAATGTTAGAGCAACACAAGAGATAAGGAGGACTATTTTAAGTAACCGCATTAAAAAAAATTTAGCAACTTAACAAAGAAAACAACAACAAAGTCAAATGACTCCAGAATCTGTTGAATGAGGTGCAGAAGCTAGAACAATTCATTAATGCTCCGTGCAAGATGATCTGAATTATTTTAAGAACATTGTATTTGCATTTTAGATATAGAAGAATGAACTAATTATGAAATGTATGCGTCAAAGATTTCAATTTCAGGGTTGACTTTACTTTGGAGATTAATTTTTTACTTTATCATTTTTGCAGGCAGTTCAGTGGACAGCCTTATTTGAATGTTACTCATTGTTCAGTGATGTATGAAGTGTATTAAATCAATGTGAAGAAAGTAATATTAAACTATTATCAGAAGCATCAAACGTTCTAAAAATCTCAAAAGGAAGGTCAAAAGGTAACATCTCTGCTAACAATATGAGAAACAATGCATTTAACTTATTCTTTAAATCCAAGTTTTTTATGGCATACACATTATCCTTTTTCACATGAAATTACAATGTAAAATGTGGGGTTTTATCCTCTTGATTAAAAATATCGTATGTATTGTAGATCAAGCAAGCTTTCAATGTTTTGCTCAGAGATACTGAAACAACCATTTTAGAGTTGTGCATTTTAAATGGCTGTCTGCAAAAACCTTTGGCAGGACAGTCCTTGTGGTCGTCATTAAATAATTTGTCAGTGTGTTAGTTATTACAGAATAAAGTAATTGCCAACAAAGACAGTTATTTCAATAATTCACACATTTCTGCAAGTATTGCAAAGCCCTCTTTATTAAGATCCAAAGTTGATCTTAATTAAAACATCACATGAGCCTCTATTTGGTGCTTTATCTTCTCAGTGCCACCAACACAATGACAAACATGTCTTAGTTTTGACGAAGACAGATAGACATGAGAAACTATTTGTCCAAAGGTTATAAATGAGAAAACATTCATTTTCGAGCCAGCAGTTCCAACCCTGTTTTCCAGCATCAGTCCATGTGAAGTGCAGACAAGATTTCAGTCCCTGTTCAACCAACTAACTGCCACCTTCTAAGAGCCTTTTTGCAGTGGGTGGCATAGGTTAAAATCGTGTGAATATAAAGTCAAGATTCTCTCAACACCACCACAGAGTTAACCTCAGTGGGTTAGGTTAGTGTGGAAGGTACAACATGCCAACTGGAAAAGTCACTGCCGAAAAGAACCAGAGCTATGCCAAAAGGCAACACTTTTTTGACAAACTTGGACTGGAAATATTTATTTTTCATATTCACTGCCTCAACTATTGGATCATAAAAACAGTAATGGAGCAAGAAATATTAAAAAAAATAATAAAATCCTCCCAAGTCCTATATGGCTTGCACTTTCCATGTCAAGGAAGGCATCAACTCCAGCTCAGAAGTTACCTCTGAAATGAACAGAAGGCACTTGAAGGAAGAGACCATGCACATGCAAACTGTCGACAAGGTAAGATATGCTCAAAGGGTAATTTTCAATGTCTGTTTGAACTAAAGAATGAATACATTGCATAATAAAAAAGTGCCGACTTTTGCACTGTGGCTTTTGGAGTAAGTTTCTGATTAAATTATAGATAACTGGGTTTTTTTCCTAGTTGAAGCTGTACTCAAGTTGAAGTTAACTGTGCTCAAAGAAATTAATTTTATACCACTATTAAAATGAATTCTAATTTTAGATTAATTAGAATTCTTCTAATTTTATGATCATATGTGACTGTACAACATCCCTGGTGGATAGTACTATTAGAAATGTCTCTGGCTATTTTAAACAGTTTTTGATGTGACCGGTATTTCCCCCCATCTTCAATGAGCATTGAGTGTACATAAATTATTACTGTCTCTTTTCCTTCTCCTCAGGTAATTTCTTTACCTCTATTTGAACAGATGTGCTGGCATGTGAAGTCTACTATAACTACACAGCCTGACAGATAACAGTCACCTACTCAAGCAGACAACTTTTGATTCAATTCCCGATTAACTGTTTTATTGAGCAAAGTGAATCTATCAAGTCTAGGTTTAATACAGTTGTATCATTATTTAAAGTCCAATTATGTCACCCTAAAATACTCCACATTGTACTTATGTACTGATTGCTAATTGCAACAAGTACAGTAATGTGACTAAGAACAGAGCTGTATTCTTCAAGCAATAAAACCACTGTTGCTCTAATTAAAGATTACTGGATATATGAAAAAAAACCAAACCACATCTAAAGCTGATAATTGCAAATTAGTACTACAGGTATGAAAGGATATCAGTGGGATAAGTTCATCCAATGCTAATAAAGTACCTCTTATTGGTGATTTTACCTGATTTAGAAGTGAAGATTTGTGAAATAAACAATGGAAAAAAAGTTTCTCTAAAAACCTAAACACAGCATCATGCTGTTATGGAAATGTCAGTCTCTGAAAACCTGGTGTTTCAACATTAAAGGTCAATAGAGCAATTACCAAAGCTTCATTCTATTTCGTGTCATTTATCAAAACCACAGACTATTTTAATTTATTATTTTTCAAATGGCAACCTTCACATGATATGTCTGCATGGCAAATTAAACGTACTCCACTTTGTTAGAGTTAGCATAAATTAAACAAACGATCATATCTGTTATTCCTTCTTGTGTTGCAATTACCACATTAGATTCTGAATTTCGAAGCATGAATGACATATATGTTGCCTTGTTCCACAATGGGTTCTCCACCTTGAATGGGTCCACTGGCCAGGTTGGTTGTCCCCTCATGCATCTCCACTCTTTTTGATCTAGGTCTACTATTCCAGCTTTGATTTCCAAGCTTCACTTTAGTTACTTGACATTATGGATCACTGAGATGCAAAAATACATGACATATTAAAATAAACATTCATGTGTTAAATAGAAAGTGTTAAAGTAAGTGTTAAATAGTAAATATTAAATTGTATAATAAAAGAATAAATCAGCTGGTATGTATTATCAGCTTGAAGTACCACTAATAACAATTTAACTATATCATAATGTACTTCAACTACAGTAGCTATTTAAACGAAGACCCCCCTTTCTTAGATACACAAATATAGAACTGATTTAGAAATTTAATGGAAGTATACTCAACTCCATGTATGTACTCAAATTTATATTTGATTTATCACTTAACTGACTTAACAGAATATTCTGCTAGAATTGTCCTATAATGTCAACTACACTGACCATATACAGACAGATTCAGCATATTAAACTTTCTCTTTAGATTCTGTACTAAATAGATACAGGTTCATAAAAGTTCATTGAATGTTAGATGAACCTCAGTTACTCATTCTGGATCCCTTTGAAATCCTTGGAATCAAAGCTGAAGTTGAAGCATACTTTGTGATACATGTTATTTATTGATAGAGAGGTTTCCTTATCTTCCATACATTTCTGTGAAATTGTATAGGTTTTGAGAGTCTCTTTTCTTCATTGAGTTATAATTTAGATATATAAGAGTTTCAGCTAAATCCTCAGGAATTATAAGATGTCCAAATCAGAATATAATTTATCTGTAACACTAGACATTCAAAGTTTTTAAAGGAAGTATTAGAAGATGTAGAGGAATAAACAGTGTGGTAGTCAAATTACCATGTCAATTTAACAACATCTCACATTTAAAATAAAAGACAGTCTAAAGTAAAGGATCTTAAGGAAATAGAAATTAAAATAATTTCTACAAGCAAATATCAAAGAAAAACTCAAGAAGATCCCCTACACTTGCTATGACATTTACATGGGATTAAGGGGTCAAGGGATGTTCACAGAGCTTCGTAAAAGAACATTGCAACAGTGCAGATCAAACGGAACAGCTGAAAGATACTGCACTCTGCTAATAACTAACTAGAGCTTTTGTGGAATTTAGGTATAAGAAAAAGTGGATTTTTGTGGATATGTTTTACTTCTTTGGTTTTGGCTTAGCAAAACACATAAGAGATCTCATTTTGCTTTGTTTTCTGTTTGCTTTTATCTTCACACTTGACTATAGGTCAAAGTAACTGGAACTAGGACCACTTCTAGAGAAGTAAAAGAAATCTGTTTGGGAAGCAGAAAGAAATAATTGAGAAAATGTGAGTTTAGTTTTCCTACTAATTTTTTATTGAATTTGATCAAATATCTCTGCAGAATTCAGAAAACACTTGCTACTTTGGCAAGAAATGAAAGTCGACAATTTAATGCTCAGAAGAAATTAACTTGAAATAGAAGTGTTTGAAAGTGACTGTAGTTCCATTCTCCTTAGCAGTCTGAGTTGCTAACTTTAGAGCCAAATACGTGTAAATTGTTTAAAAATAAAACTGTACAGCAACAAAAAATTGTCTACAGAAGGGCAACTGAAATCTAGATGTACAGATTTTTTGTGTGCGTTGTATGTATTCAAGCTTATTTTGGATATATGATTTTTCTTGATAGCCATGTGTACAGTGCACATTATCATACTGCAGGCTTTAGTGTGAAGGACGAGAAACTGATCTATGTGAGGTTATGAATACTGCATAATGACCTTATCATGTGGATTTATTGCATCAATTCATTGAGTTACAGCTTGACTTTTAAAGATTAATCCATTGCAATCGATAAGACGTAGACTTATAAATGTCTTTTTAAAAAAAAAAAAAAAAGTCCGTACAGCATCCTGCTGAGCCTAGCATACTGGTTTTGGTGTGACTGGTCAAGAGGAGGATCCAGAGCACCAATTGCAGTATTAAACCATTTTCTCTTTCTCTCTAGAGAGGAGTCTGTTCTTGAGGGTGTGATTTGGAATGCCGTTTGAAACACTCACTCATTGGAGTTTTCCTAGAAAATCTTCTTGCCTATGTTACTGTCATGAGTTAATAAGTCCCTGGTACGACAAACTGTTAACATATTCTTTTTTCTCTCACACACCCTTACTACAGTAGCTACATGCTACTAATTTTGGTTTATGAACATTTGAGAAATTTGGTCACAAAGTACAAAGGAAGGAGATGTATATACCAGGTATGACTGGATGGGCAGATAAGCAATTCAGACAGGCCACAGAAATGAAAGGCCTTGTCCAATTTCTGTTAGAGGATTTTAATTTATATACCTTAGTTTCCAGTGTACAGAAAGTCAGAGAGCTAGGCTACAGTAATCACTAAAACTTGATGCTTGCCATGTCACACAAAACTGAAGAAGGGACAAGAATCTCTGTCTTGAATCTGTATTAAATGAAATTGAGATTAATCTTGAAAGTGCTTCCTGTGCTTAACATATCAAACTTAGCTTTTGGACATTGACTCTGAATTTTCTCTTAAAGCTTGTCTGCTGCTACTGTCACCAAATTTTCGAGGTATAGGTCAGGAAGTAATTTCCACACTATTCTGATTGAGGAAACTTGCAATGCCCAAAATTAGAGAAGAGTTTCTAATCATTGGTCTTCTGTAGCATTTCTGAAAAGGAAGAAGCAGTTATCCTTGTCTTTCATTCATCAGAATAAGTAAAATCCATGAGCCTAGAAAAGGAGGAGTTGTATGGGGACAAGAGTGTCTGCAAGATTAGCATTTCACATCAGCCTCGCTAATCACTTGTGGATACAGAGAGAATAGTCAGCTAAGATAAAACAAAAGAAAGGTACGAGTTGGGTTCCTGGTGACTCCCCAGAACTTTGATGTTATACACATTTACAATAGGAAGCAGCTTTCACAAAGCAGAGGACAGGCCTGAGGTTATTATCCCATACATACTATAGAAAATAAGTGGCATGCACTTCAAATCCTAGAAAGGGGAATATAAGTGTCTTCAACCTAGTAGTTTTATGCCAGGAGACTAGCAAGGACTACAACAGGATTAAACAGCTGCATCCTCAGCCCAGACAAAATGAAGACTAATCCACATCCTGGACAAATCTGAAGGTCCACATGGCAGTACAATAAAATTCAAAGACTGAAATGAACCTTGCAAATGCTTTGAAATATTTGAAATTACTATGTCAACTTTTAGTTTATGTTCATTTTGACAGCTAATTGTTTTTACTTGTTTTTGGGTGGAAGATGTAGGAAAGTACCTAATATAACTCTCAGAAGACTATGTTACATATTCCTGATGAATCATAGCTCAGACTCAGTAAAACAGAGTTGTCCCAAGTTTTTTGTCACCAATGTCTTTAGAATATAAGGACAAAACCTTTCCACTTAATACATGTATTTTATATAATAACCAGTAAAACTAGATCCAAAGAACACTCAAGGTCTGTTTTAAATTAGAAAAAGCTGCTCATTACTACACTTATCTTGGCTTATTTAACCTACCTGTTATAACTCATGGCAATGATTTATAAGCATATACCAAAAGGTCTTTGCAAGAGAACTCTATGAGGCTGGCAAATTTTAATACCTCGAGAATTTTTATAGCCAATTTATAAACCTCGTGTGATACAAATGAAAAGCCGACATGTTTTAAACTATAATGGATTAGGAAATGCAATTATAGAACTACATATATGCAAAAAAAAAATCATTATAGAATCTCTCATGTTTGTAGTGTCAGCTGCCTCTCAGGGATTAGAAGTCCAATTTCTTGCAAGCAGCACTAGGTGGAGACAGTGATTCACACAATGCTCACTAACAGACCTTTCTAGCTGCTGAACCACAGTTACTACCAGCTAGTATTATTTTGGGGTTTTTATTCAGTTTATTACAGATTGTAGGGTTACAATTGTTTGAGTGAGTTGGGTTTTTTTAGTAATTGTCTCAAAGAAAGTGAAATAAAATTACTTATGTTTTGAGAAGCTAGGAGGTCTCCCTGAATCTCTTTCACACTAATGTATGCATATGTAAATCACAAAACTCAAGACAAACTATAAACAAAGTACCAGAGTTTTATTTCCAGGTTTAATATGTGTGAAATTTATTTAATGACAGTAACTCTGATCGTATTTTTATTTCAGCAATAAGAAAAATCCTTACTCATGTTTAAAAACATACTTTTTAACTAGAAAATATATTCTTGTACTTGATTAAATCAAAACTTTGTGAAATCCTGGAAATAATAAAAAAAATAAATCCATACACATTAGTTTACTTTCCTCACGTGAAGTCAATGTATTGAGCCTGCCACAGTGTATTTAATTGTCTCCCAATTAGCAGCTAGAGAGTGTTCTCACACAGCAGGCAGGAGCAATGTTTAATATCACACATCCCGTCCCTTTCTGGAACTTCATTTGAACTAGCCTCAGACAGTTGAGGGACGCTAAAAGAGAAAAGACGACAAGGAAAGGTAATTGTATGCAACGCAACAACTGCCAGGAGACCACTTTGCAGATATTTCAGTTTAAAAGTGGCTAGTGATTTAAGAAGGTATATGGCATCAGGGTGAGACAGCATGTAATTAGCAGAAAGTAACTGCAGAGTAGAGTCTGCAAATCTGACATATTTGAATTATAAAAGGTTGAAAAACAGGCATATAGTAAGTCTTTTTATTTAGGCTGCTGTTTAGGAAAAAAGCAGCTGGAGTTCTTGTCCTGGTGTACTAACTCCCTATTGTCTGAAAGACGGGACCTCCTGGCACTGATGTTGTTTTGACTTAAAAATCATTTAAACACACTGAACTGTGAGTGTGGGCTGATTTCCCAATGGCAATCAAACTTCAAATTTTGAATTTGGCTGAGTCTCACTGTAGCTGACTGAAGTCTATGCAGTCACGTTGGGACAATGCATCCAAAAGGATCCTCTTGAAAACATCTGCTCCAGTTAACAGTGCCATAGCAGGCGTTTGGCAAATTTCACTAGCAGACTGATGACGTTTGATCACAAACTGTCTGGAACTAATATACCCTGGGCTGATTTCTTTGGGTTTGTTTGCACTATTGCATCTTTCAAAGAGAAACAGAGAGAGGTATTGATTGTTACTGTCCTGTTAGAAGCTGTTCATGACTTTTGTTCAACAGCAAGAAAGATGAATTGGCTTCACCCATTACCAATGTATCTAGTTCTCTCTAAGAAGTGAACGTGCTAAAATTTGCTGATTGATACAACAGACAGCAAATCCAGACTAAGAAAATGCAATGCTGTTTTTCAAGCAAGCAAGATAATAGTTATCAGAGAACACGATGTTGCGGTCTGTAGCTGTCCTACAGCTTATTGCCTACTGTGAGGGGAAAAAGAGATTTGGGCAGGCTCTTGAGGGTCAGAAACTCAGTGGCTGAGGTTAGTTTATATACATTGACATCCCCGGTAATTGTTCACAAAAATTATCTATAATATAATTTACTACTGTAATTAAAGAACTTCTGTCACTAATATTTACTTCCATTTGATTCCATCTAAGTACTTATAGATAGCTTAATCAGGATTATGTCCTAGTCTGGGCATTAGTGTTTATAGTTTGTGATGCATACTGAAAAAAATCCAGGCTGTCCTTCCAGAATATTTTACCACCAGTTTATTTCAGTCTTCAGTGTCTGGAAAATGAACAACAGAATAATCTAACCTTTTCTCCCATTTCCTTTTTTTTCAACTACTCATTCATATATTTCATATTCCATATTATTAAACTACCTATTACTAAAAAACTTGAATCTATTACTTTTCTAGGCGGAAGTTTTACAGATTGAACAGCCTGGGGGAAACAAGTAAATACCTATTCAGTCACCTACACGTACTGTGTGGTTTGTTAAATTCAAGCAACTACAATGTTTGTTTATAGTTTGCAGTGATTTTGCATTGCCAGAGTCCCTGTTAGACTAGGTAGCTTGCATTTGTCTCTTTTTAGCCTGTTTCTGAATTATGGCTATTTTTGATGTGCTCACAGTCCCTTCCTTTACTTCCTTCTCAAAGAGGAAGAGGTAATTACATGCAGTCTGTCTTCCTGATAACAAAACACTTCCACAAGCGATGCTGGGCACATGTATTCACAACAACCAAAGGAAAGGGGGCATGAAAGACCATCAGATAATCCATGATAGGATATGAAAAGTATCAGGGTTAAAACACTCTTTGGACTTGATTTTGGTAACAGTGGAATGAATTTCAGAGCAGTACTTTTCTCCTTGGTAATTTGAGTTTAAATGCTCAGAATAAGATACCAATATGCCTGTTTGGTAGGATGGGCTCTTTTAAAGCCAGCTATGAAATAACTACTTAAAACCAACCAACCAACCAACCAACAAACTAACAACAACCCCCCACTCCCAACCAAAACCCACTTGCATATTTACTGAGAAGGCTCCCCTTACATGGGGATAGTAACATGCATTTCTTCTTGTGTGGAAAGGCAGATATGAAATAAAGGATTAAAAATAAAAGTTTTTAAGATATAAAAAGGGGACCCTTCCACCTTCTATCAAGAAACAATTATGTTCTTTCTAACACTGCAGTGAAGGAAACTGCAGTGCAGTATATAATTTGAATATGATACTGTATGTAATAATTACTTTGGTGAACCCAAAGTAGCCCAATCAGCATGTCTTTAATAAACACATATGAAAAAATTATCAGATTAGGACTCTGGTATTGTCAAGGACAAATATTTTTCTTCAGTTATTCAGCTTGCACACAGCAGTGCACTTTTTTTTTTTCTTTTTCCATCTTTAGTTTCTTTCTGTTTAATACAGACTAAAGTTTTCAAACCTTGGTATTTAAAGTTGCACTCTAAATTCTGTAGTGAAGAGTAATCCGAATTTCAAAGACCTTTTAGTGAGGAACCTAGAAGTCAG
>NW_010165896.1:14451-15434 GCF_000695765.1 Mesitornis unicolor | reverse complement strand
GCTCTGGAAAATCCAGACACTTTTTGTATTAGGCTTGAAAATATAGACTTTCCTCTAAGAAACCTAAGCTAAAATAAACCCATTCATCAAAATTAAATGCTATGTTTAATACATAAAAAATACCGTCATTTCATGAAATCGGATAGAAACTATTAGTTCTCTTCCACTTGTAAACCATGGCATTTTCACATATCTGATATTATGCTACTTATAACTATCTCTGCAAATATACTTGGCTAAGTAAGGTGTTCAGGACTCTACATGCAGGTGGAGAGGAAGAATGAAATAAAAAAATCCTTTTGCTTTTATGTATAAAAAAGAATCTTTACAAAATGCCATTGCTTTTTGAGATCATCTTTTTACTTCTTGCTATAGCTGTGTGTTAACCTCCATGAGAGAAGTCCAATGTAGCTGAGGGAGAGATGCTGCATTAGGCTGCAGATCTGCAAGTGTTGTGTGGCATCCACAGCACTGCCCCAAATGGTACAGTTCTTTAAGCACCTACTGGAGACGTTTGGTTTGCCATGGAAGGCAGAAAAGCCCTGTGTGCGGCTTTGTTCTGTTTTCCATTTATAGGGTTGGAGTGGGGAGGCGATCCAAAGAGGTGATGACGTGCCCACTTCTGTAAGGTTAAAAGGAGGTATCAAACAGTGAGAGCTGACACAGTTTGGAAAACAAACCCAGTATGCAGAATCACAAGTAGCTATCTAGGATGCAGATACTCTCAAGTAAACTGTGCGTGGCATGTATGTTATCCACGCATCACAGTAAACTGTGCGTGGCATGTATGTTATCCACACATCATTTACAAGCTAATCACAGCCTTCTCATACAGTTGTGTTCCTGCTCCCAGTCACAGTTTGCTCCACACACACTTATTCTTTCATGTTGCCTATAGCCAAAACTGTTTTTTCTTGCAGATTATTACCAGATTACGTATGTAGCCACTTGCTGACGTCAATCAATATTTAAGAGTTAAATGT
>NW_010165896.1:0-14420 GCF_000695765.1 Mesitornis unicolor | reverse complement strand
CAGGAATGTAGTGAGGGACAGAAGCATGATCAGACAGTATGTAGACAGGAGATCAAAGGAAGGGTGGTTGTAATACAGCAGAGTATAAGAGAAGCATCTGTATGCCCAATAGACCAGTAAGGACAAAAGCAGACTAAGTGCTCAACTGAAATATATCAAAAATAAGCATACAACAACAGCACCAACACTGACAGCCATATACATGAACAACGTAAAGGACAGTAATCTCAAAAAATCCCCAGCCCTCCAGAATGGGGTTAAGTTCCCATTCATAAAACCCCTGCAAAAAACAAAAGACACTAAGTCACATTCTCATCTATGCTATCAGATGCTCTTCGAGCCTTCTTCATCAGCCACATATTCTGTTCCCACACAGTATCATTTACAGTTTATAAATACAATCACTCACATGCAAAACTACAACTACCTTACATTTCCAGAAAATAACTAATATATACCCTTACTGAAATTATTGCTGAACTGAAATCACAGGCAAAACTCCCATTGCCTTCAGTGCAGCCAGGATTTGAATCATAGACTTGAACAACAGAAGAAAAAAAAAATTATTCTAAGTAGAACTATTGCTCTGCATTTAGTATAGCTACAAAAAGTCAGATGTAGCTCTGTGAAATAATGGAAAGGGTGGTTTGTTTTGTTTTGTTTCTTCGGTTTTTTTAATGTGCATTACACACATTTTTTAACACACTGGCACAGTAAATTATATGGAAGGTAAGGCATGTGAATTCACGTGCAGGCACATCCCTGATAATTCACACCTGCAACTACTGCCAGATCCCTCTAAAAGAATTTAAAGAGGAAATTTTTTACTAATAATTTTTTATTTTTATAGTAATTTCTTTTACTAATATTAAAAGTTCTCCAATGAATGCACAATAAACAGCTCTAAAAATTTGTTCTTTCAGTTCACACTTAGGCAGCATTGCTGAAACACTGCATTCCAGCCCCTGAAGATCTAATGCACTAATCTAACGCACTGTGGCTGACCTATTACAGATGATTATAAATTAGAGAAGTCCTTGTGTTGCTATAATTTTCTACAGATTGCTTCTTAAAGCCAGAAGCTGAAAAAAAAAAAAAAGTGTAAACTATCATTTCTTCTATGCCAGATTTAGCTCAGTTAGATACAAATTTGGAGCCATGACAGGATACCCAACTCCCATATGAAATTTACACCATAAAAAAGTAGAAGCAAGTTTAGATCTCTAATATAAAATTAGAAGAGGGAATATATTCTGCGCTGCATACTCTGGGATCTTTTGCAATTTTTATACAATACCTATGCTCCAGTTACACATACATGGAATGAAGAAAATTATTTCCTTCCTTTGAAAAGATAAAAAAATGTATTAAGGACTGTGAGATGCTATTATGTAGTTTATAAAAATGAAAAACACATTGCAGATAAAACTACAAAGTTTGTACTCTTGAATTGTTACTACTTGATTTTTGCTGGGATTGCTACATTACTTGCAGGATTAGAATGTGTTTGGAAATGAATAGTAGTGTTGTTTTGTTTCATTTTATGCAGTTCTGGAGACCAAAGGAGTCTCAGGAATTAATTGTAGCCTTCTAATAAACACAATGATGTAATGATGTATTTAACATTACTGGTTTTTGTTTGATACCAAATAAATTGCAGATTTTTTTCTGATGCGATACTAAAACAATTACCATTTTGAAAAAGGATAATTAATCTACAATTTTTTCACATTAGATCATATATCTCTAAAGAGTGCCCATAGATTTGATGGTCTTCAGCTGCTGTGTATTTATTTTTCATTTTTTCTAGTGATGTACCACCCCATCAGTGCTGACATTTAAATGAGTGAGTATTCAACACAAATGTGATCATTTGTATAGCATCCAATGCGGCACCATACTGAGATGATTGCTTCTGGGAGCCATCCATGGGTTCTCGAATAGGGGGGAAAAGCCAGGCAAAATTTTATCAATTTACATTTTTCTGTGATTAATTTTTATGCAAATAAGGGCCCGACCGTGCTCCCATCTCACCTGAATCATGCGGATCATCAAAGACAAATTGAGCATCACTTATTTAAAAAATAGGCTTTAAACTACTCTACAGCTGTGTTGGAAAATGCTAAGAGCAGGGCATGAACTTTTCTAATGTAACAGGAATAGATAAGAAAATGCTTCTTTTTGCATTTTTGTCCACACTGAGATAAACATGAATCTTAACAAAATCCTAAAAATTGTCTTTGTTTTATATTCCTTACGCCCTTGTAAACATTTGCCTATGGGAATGCTACACAAGGGGATTTTTCCGATTTCAGAATACAAACAAATGTACTTGCAAAAAATACACTGCTTAGTGATGAAAACAATTGTATTGGTTGACATACTTAAAGTACATAGTTTATTTACATTTTTTGATAGAATTCAAGAAATCATCCAGTAGTATACTATAGTGGAAAAGGCCTTACATAAACAATCTCATAATGCTACACTAAAAGCTGTTAAGACATACAAATTGGTAAGTTCTGTTTACGAATGAATACATTCTGCCTTATTGTACATATCTCTCTCTGTATATATCTATATGCATGTGTCTGCCTATCGTAGAGTTGGAAATTTAGATTATGCTGAACAACAGGCTTTTAAAAGTAATTTCAGATGAGCAGGTTACATGGATGGACATTTTGCAATTCTTGATACCGACACTAAAGAGCCTAAGTGTGAAAAACTAGTCTTGTTATTTACTTCAAAACAAATTTACATTTATCTTCCTGTAGGAAAGCAACAAAACTGTTTCTTTATGGAATTCAGAAATAAAGTGATATTATCAGTCATGACTGTAATTTTTATAGCTGTAAAATAGTGTTCAGAAATATGAACAGCTGTTCGTCTAATTTGCATTTGAAATTTGTATCCAGGTGTAAGAATGTGTTCTCATGAAAAGCATTCTCTCATAAAGAAGCTGAATTTTGAAAAGGCAGCTTCTCTTCAGAACTATGTTCTGAAAACTGTAATATGTAATGTCAGTTCAGAGACTCATTTTACAAGTCTTTCCACAAATCAATATCCCTAAAGCTAATCTCAGAGGAGTAAATGTGATGTGTAATGGAGAAAAGATGGTCTTTATCAGTTAGAGTTTGAAAAAAAGAGGCCTATATACCAGGCGATCTTAAGGTGTTAGAGCAAAGATGTCCCCCTTACATATTACACATATGAAAGCTGTAATTTTATAGGTCGATTAACCCACAATTTAATGAGTTCCCTTTCATTAAACTCTATAGCTGAAGGTACACTATTTCATATCCAAATAGAATATATGTTTGCATACATGCAGACATGATCAATTTTATGCTCAGCCCTTCCTCTTAAATCCTCAAAGTCCCATATCACTTATTAAACTACTCACATAATGGGTGAGATCATAACTGTAGCAAAGCCGACAAGAATCCTGATACTGTTCTCAATAAATGCAGACCCCCATCCAGCCTCCAGCCTGCAGCCGACAGCACCACAACTGATGCACTTAAATACCTCAGATAATGTCACCCAGCATTTTTAAGGCTTATATATTCATTCTCTTGATTCCCACAGTTACAAGTTTTGACAAAGACTGCACTATGGCAAGTTTGGGTCATATTTAACATGTTGACTATGTAAATGATAACAATTCAGCTATTCAGGAAAAAAAAAAGTGAAACCTAAAGCATTAGAAATAAAGACAGTTAATTCTTTTTAAAAAAGGACTGTTTTCCCTGAAAAAAGATATTTAAGACCATCAAGTTATAAAGACAAAAAACCCGTATAAAATATTGCAAGATCAATTGACCTATTTAGAATCCTACTAAAAGGAACCAAGGTTAAAATAGTTACCATTCACTGTCTTCCAACAAACTTTAGCATCTTCTATAGAAAATATCCTCTGTGATTGCATTAACACACAAATACAATCAGGGATCAAGTCTGCCTTCTCTATATGACAGGTTTCTATACATTACTCTGTGTCACAGATATCCATATAATTTCTTATAAGCTGTAGTCATGATGTCCTACTGGAATAGTTCTGCTGTTATAATAGGTAATATATGAAAAAGTACTACATAGCAGCTTACAATGAGGATTCTGAATCAACTGAAAATGTTGAAAGTGATATCCTGGTGTTTAATTCCAAATACTTACCACAATAATTCTATGAGATATAAGAGAGGCATAAAGAGATTGTTTTACCAGCCACCGGAACACATTCTAGGATGGAAAATATCAGTTATTAAATAGCATGTGATCACACTGCACACATTTCAGGCCAAGGAGTGGAAGGATTAGAAAACACAATGTATGCACATCTCTCCCCTCACAGACCATTTGCTGGTACTTCACTTGCCATGGGAATGCAAAACAGCACTAAAATTAAACAAAAATAAACATTTATATAATGTTCTATGTCTGTATTGCCAGTTACAATAAAATGTGGAGAACAGAAAGAAGAAAAACCTTGTCAGTTTAATAATTGTGGCCTAATAAAGAAGTCCATATGTATCCTTCAACTTAAACCAAGCAAGTAATAGATATAAAAGGGATTATATGTATATACATAGACACACATACACAGATTTTCTGTACACATACATATGGATTACAAGGTCCCTTTTTTGGCATACAGGATGTGGA
Source organism: Mesitornis unicolor (assembly GCF_000695765.1). Taxonomy (NCBI): domain Eukaryota; kingdom Metazoa; phylum Chordata; class Aves; order Mesitornithiformes; family Mesitornithidae; genus Mesitornis; species Mesitornis unicolor. The sequence continues at coordinate 9,758 of NW_010165896.1, read as the reverse complement.
TGAGGAACTTGTTAACGGGTATGGTAAGGCATACTGTTGGCCTCCACAGGGCTGTCAGCTGAGGTGATCTCAGCAGGTTCAGCTGCAGTTAAAACTCAGGCAACTGCCACTCTAATGTAGAAGATCTAGCGTGTCCCTCACAGTAGTTCACTGGCACCCCCTGACTCCAAGTGATGCTCTCAACTGCAGAATGGGCATGAGAGGACAACTAGGCTCCAAGCATAGAGACCAAGCTTTGAAAAATACAAACATTTTCTAATAGCGCAAGAAGACAGAGGTACTGTGAAAAGTAATTTAACAGAGGAAAAGAAAAGGAAATGATCCAAGCAATACTGTTGATGTGACATGTCCCTCCTTCCAGAAGTCAGGTGACAAGCTGCTCCATTTTTGCTGCTGAGGTACCAACCTTTGGCATTAGGCCCACGTACTGAAAGCACAATGCTCAGAGGGAAACTCTGCATGGAAGACAACAACAGACTTTCCTTTCTGGGTATGACCGTGGTGACCCAGAAGCAGAGGATCAAACTTAAATGTCCTTAAAATATCTTTTACTGGGGTTTTATGCTCAGGAAAAAAAAAATAAGGTATTATGGAAAGGAAAGATCTTGGAACTAGGTACAATATTAGTTAGAGAAAAACAGAAATAAATTGGAAATGGAACTTTACAAATCTGAACAAAAAATATGCTTACATATAATTCTTTCTGACATAAATATCTGGCTATACTATTTCTCTTTTGCTCCTTTCACACATTTTCCTGAAACCCTGTTGCTGTTATACAGAATCTTAAATGTTTATTTTGGTGGAATTATTAATATTTATCAGATTTTGCACATAGATGTTATCACAGGTTCACTCAAGATAATGAGGCAAAAATAACGAGTGGTAGCTGCTATTGCTAGAACAACAGATTTGGAATATTTTTGTACTGTACAAGTGACTTTTGTTCAATAGTTACATTGCAAAATTATGAAAACATCACATTTCCATTCATACTTATTAGATGAAATGTTACTTTGAAACATAATGTATGACAATAAAGGCTTAATTAAGTTTTTGGGTTGCCTAATTTTTCCCTCCTTTTTGACTTTTGAAAAACAGAATCAGGTCAATTTCAATCAAAATATATTTTTGAATTCTTTTTCTGAACTGTTTTTAAAAAATTCTGTTCAACACACATTTGATCCACCTTCCCATCCACTCCAGAATAAAAGGTTCCCATGCTGCATTGCCCTGTCAAGACCAACGTGGACTCCAAACCTGGGCCAGAACTTCCTGCTATGCAGAACCGCCGGTTACCAGCTATATGTTGCTACAGCAAAACCTGACCCAAAAGCCCTAAGGATTCCAAGTATCATCCACTTATTGAATGGGAGTCAAAGAAGACTCCAAACATCTATTAGTTAAACAAAGCTTCAAGATTAAGGAAGGAAATCTCAGCTGGTTTGGATGTCACAAATGAGAAGTCTTAATGATCAGAATGTTGGGCAAGTATTCAGATGCTGCTTGGCAGCCTTAGACTTTTCTGACACGGAGACTCCTTTCAAATATCCTGTGAATGCTGATTTAGACAGGAATATATTTCTTAGGACTACTAGGACCTGCAAGCAATAATTGATCTGTATGTAGAATCTAATCCATATAGGCAATTACTCAGGACTCATCTACTTTGTCACAGACCATCTGAGAAACCATATTTCACAGGTTGTTTACAGAATAACTACTAGTATTACCTTTCACATCTAGAAACTTCAAAAATCATTCTCTGTTAGGTTGTAGTCTACGAAAAATACAAAAGAGCTCAAAGTTTGTTTTAGATGGTTTAGTTATTTCAGTAATAACATGCACAGAGATTCTTGCAGCAGAAGATAAACATTGATTTACTGCTACTAGAGTTTCATTGTGGTCAGGAACAACAGAGTGACTTGGGGGCATAAACGTAGGTACGTTATGCCAAGACACCTGCAGAAGGTTAGAAGATATATCATGATCTATGAGAGACCCAATGCCTCTCTGAAGCTGCAGCCAGAATCCCACAGGATATCCTAAGCCTATCTGGAACAACACTGGATTCCTACCTGTGGGCATTGCTGTTATTCCTGCAGTGCCAAGCTGAAACAGAGACACATACGAAATCTATTCCTCTTTATAACATGGTTCCTTATTTAGTGTACACATCTTTTGTGTAAGGATACCAGTGCAATCACTATTAGGAAGTAATGTGAAGTTGAAGACAAATATTGAAAAGTAAAAATCATGCTGGTAGCCTCTGTTTATATTACAGGATAATTTACATATTGCCTTTACTGTCAGGTCATCTCTGAACTTTATGGGAGATTTGTTATTGAGGGATATCCAAATGGATGCAACAAACATGTTGCAAAGAGTAGTACATGACCTACCATAAGCTAAATAACTATGATTTTTAGATATATCTAGAACCCAAATATAGTTTAGGTTCTTTAGGTAACTGCAGTTGATCTGAAGTGACCTTTGTACTTACTCCTGGCAAGAGTGCTTGCACAACCCCCTTCATGACGGTTTTTTGTCAAGTTCTCTGCATTCTCCAAATGCACATTACCAGTTCAAGCTTCAAGTGATATTAATTAACATATGCCAATATGCTTCACTTTCTTTACATCCTACTGATAGGAATATTTTAAAGGACAAGGAATTATTCTTACTCCATCAAAAGGGAATAAATCAAAGAAAAAAAATAAAAGAGGAAGAAGATAATGTAGGAAAAAAGTGTTTATTGATGAAACGGCTTTATTGATAGCTGAGTAACTGAGAAGAAATATATCGTTCTTAATTTCTTTACTATTGACCATGAATCACAGAATATCTGAGGTTGGAAGGGGCCTCTGGATGTCACCTTGTCCAGCCCTCTTGCTGAAACAGGGCCAGCTACAGCCAGTTGCCCAGGACTGTGTTCAGATGGCTTTTGAATATCTCCAAGGACAGAGACTCCACAACCTCCCTGGGCAACCTATGCTCAGTCACCCTCACAGTAAGAGAGCATTTCCTAGTGTTCAGGAGGAACATCCTGTGATTCAGTTTGTGCTGACTGCCTCTTGCCTGTCACTGATCACCACTGAGAGAGCCTGGCTCCATCTTTACATCCTCTCTTCAAATATTTGTACAGAGTTCTCCTCCTTAGCCTTCTCTTCTCCAAGCTGCACAGCCCCAGCTTTCTCAGTCTCTCCTTATAGAAAGGATAATCCAGTTACTTATCATCTTAGTGACTGAAGTGATGAAGTGTATACTCTTGGACTCCATCTTATAATCAAAATAGTCTTCGAAAAGTAAATGTAAAATACAGACAATTTGATATATTAGAAAGAGAAATTCAGTCTAATTCAAATGCAGACTTCTTTATGCAGAAATCTGCACTCATTGCTAGGCTCCAAGTTAAGAAATACAGATTCTGTTTCTTGCTAGCCTCTGACAAATCATTTAGTATATCTATGCCTCAGTTTTCCCCTCTGTGAAAAGAAAGTACTGCCTTGATTTGTAAAGTCCTTTGCAGTCATGGAATGAATAGTTCTACTGAAAGCTAAGCATTACTGTCAAAATATCAGAAAGATAAAATTAATATTCATAATATGACAGAAATATCTTCTTTGAAATGAGGGAGACAGATGCTAATACATAGCAAAGAGCTCTGTGGCTATATTTAAAAATGGAGTGATATTGAGAAGGAATGTCAGGGAAAGTAGACATTTATAATTTTCTACATATTTACTTCTAACTATATAATCACATATAATCATTGTGCCCAGAATGTACATACTATAAAATATTGGTATGATAATCTCTAAAGAAAGTCACATTAAAAAAAAAAAAAGGAAAAAAGAGGGAGTATAATTTAGTCAATTTAATTAGATCTATTTTTTTTTGCTCTCTGACTTTTTAGCTATGTTCTCTCTACCTTTCTTTTACTTAGTTCTTTCTAACTGAATTTAAATCACACCGTAGCTCAGGATGAACTTCTGAACTTATCATGGCTGGGCTTCTCAGCAAAAAATACTAGGGAAAGTTAATCTAAGAGCAAGATCTATAGGAACAAATGTACTTATGACAGCTTCTAGAGTAAGTGTGTCTTTAAAACTGCACTCCAGCAGTGCAAATGTCTTTGTGCCTGTCAGTCGCTGGCATTAGGGTTTTTTTGAAATGGACCCTGTTTATCATGGAAGCAGGAAGTTCCTGGTTATTATAAAATCACTCGTACACAAACCAACACATTCAGACTGCATTTCAGTGGCCATATGCTATTTCTATAACTCTTCAGAATACACATGGATCAATTTTGGCATCAGAGCTGAACCTCCCCTGGAGATGTGTATTACCAAGAATAGGAAATAACCTAATATCTCCAATTAGCTATTGGACAACATAATACAGAACATTATTGCAATTTGTATAACCCAAAGCCTGTAACAAGTAGCATGTCTTCTATTTGCACTGATTCAAGAGATGTTTAGGATCATAGTTAATTTTATATATCTACAAAGTTCTAATAACTCCACATATATCAAAACCAAACTTGGGTTCAGTTGTCTTGATAAACCATTACTTAGTACATACAACAGTTAAAGCTTTGGTTTCCATAAAGTAGTTGCCCAGTAGGCTACTTATACTATGAATAACATTTACATTACAGATACTGACTTTCTGAATGAAGAATGAGGTCTTCACTATAAGCTACAAAACTTGTTAGCTAAGGAGGCTATGTTTTCAATTAAAAACCAAAAAGCCTAAAAATGTATTCTATTAGAATAATATAAAATATATTAGAATAGCCTATATAATTCATTTAAATGTTGTCTGTGATCAAAATGTAGGAAGGTATGTACATATTTAAAATAAGAATCTTTGAAAATTTTTTTAAGGTGGTCCCATTGAATGGGGAGAAAAGAACAGTTTGGGTGCTTCCTTGCACTTCCTCGAAATTTCTCTCAATATTCATAGCATTGCCCTAATGTTCTGTATTCCAAAAGGCTGAGAACCTCAGCCAGCTCATGCTAATCATCAGTGCTCTGATGCTGGATAGCACTGGATTGTTCTTTACATGGTACTATATAATCTAAAAAAAAACAAACAAAAAAACAAACAATAAACAAACAAAAAAAACCAAAACAAAATCAATTGCATAAAATGGTACGGGATGGGCAGTTCCATGCAGAACACTTGCCCATGGGTCTCTTCAGATCAGCAGACAGTAGAACGAAATTAATTTTCTCTGCCTATTCAGTCCTTTACATCCTCCTTAAAGACTTTTAACAGAGACAACAAAAGGGGTCATAAATCTATCAGTACTTGAAGACTATAACCACAAGGAATTATCTGAGTGCTATATGAAATATGATGAACAACAACTTGAAGAATGTCAAAATTCAGTATGAATTAACAAAAACATGCCCTGGCAATGAAATCTAATAAGTCTGTGTAGGAAACGCCCAAGGAAAATGTGTGAGCTTCACAGGGTAAGGCCACAGAAACTCAACTAGAATACAGGCATTGGACAGGAAGATTAACAGGTTGAACAAACAACACTGTTCCTTCTCTGAAGTGAGCGATCAGACGTGTCAGTACTGTTTCTGGTACGTTGGTGAGCGCCGTTTCTTCTACTTGCCCAGTACAAGCTATATTAAGACCTGTCGTGGGCTGGGCCGGCCACTAAATCCTGGACAGACGCTCTCTATCAACCCCTCTCCCCACCCTAGAAGGGAAGAGAAAAGACAATAAGGGATAGAGACTTTGCGGGTTGGAAAATAAAGCTAACAGGTTTAATAAAACAATAATACTGATACTACAGGATAATATTGTAAATAGGAAAATAATGAAATATATACAGATATGCACAAATATATATATACAAAACCAATATAAAATCCTCCCCTCAATGACGAATATGTCACCAGAGGCTCTGCAGAGCAGGGCACTGGAAAAGTCCCAGATCAAGCTCAGCAGCAGTGGGAGCAGGGTGCAGGAACACACGAATCAGGATCAGAGACAGATGAACCAGCAGGGTCTGCTCAGACCTCGGCCACTGCAGGATCGAGATGGACGGAAGGGTCCAAGATGGAAGAAGGGTCGAGACCCTCGTGATACCTTGGCTTTATACCGAGTATGACGTGTGTGGGATGGAATACCTCGTTGGTCAGTTTTGGGTCCGCTTTTTCCCCCCATAGGCGCCGACACAGCACCCATGGTGAGACAATTGGCCTTGAGATTATCTTCTAGCAGCACATACTGGAAAAACAATGCCTTTAGTTTCAGCAAGTTCAGCCACTTAAAAGAGACTGAGCTGAAAAGTAAAATCACTAAATAGAAAATTAGTTCTATTTAGCTCAAACCAGGACAAGACCACCAAGTCAATTTCATATCATTAGCAGAGTTGAATTAGAAGAATAAATATTCATCCATTTCCAAAGTGGGTTTTGGTTAGTTGTTTGGGTTTTTTTTTGTGTTTGTTTGTTTTTTTCCAAATTTGGCTTTACCTAACAAGACAATTAAAAGAAAGAAAAAGGTGCCACTACTCAGTAATCCTCAGGGTTCCACACACTGGGAACCATTTTATCAGAACACAGTGTAAATCTCCTGTCCATTTAGCAATACGGGAGAGGCAAGGGATCACAACCAGTTATTTGGAACCTTACTTGTCTAATCACAAACATGCATTTGCGTAACCAGTCTGCTGCCAGTGCCACAGTTCTGAACACAGCAAGAAGTCAGTACAGATTAAAACTCTCCAGAGTTCCCCACCAACTTGAAATGAGTCTTGGTTCCCATGTGCCTAAGTATCCTTTTGAAAACACTCACTAAGTTATAAGGAACTCAGCAAACGTCACCTACTATCTTAAACGGACATCAAACTACTTGTTTTCATTATTCTTGTATAAGGAATTCTTTAATCTCATATCTACATAGTGTCAACCAAGACATCTAATATATCACATATTTACTTGCTAACTTACCTGTCATCTTAGTATGTGAAACAGGCATACAGATATTCAGAACTGTCTTTTTCTTCTAATAAGTTTTTATCTTGAAGTTTGCTTCAAGAAGGCCTCTCCGAGTACCGTTCAGTGATGACAGCACGTGAGGGTTGCTTGGAATATGCAAGTCCTCAGACTACTAGCAAAGCTCACTCTTACACGGGACCACAAAATCATCTGAGCAGGAGCATAAGGAAGCATAACCACCAATGCTCTGCCATGAACATGGGCACCATCAGATGCAGGAGCAGAAATATTGGTTATTCAGATTTACAGTTGGGGTTAATTTTCCCAAAAATCTATGTCCTTGATGTAATTTGAAAAAAGGATGTCAACACTTTATTCTCAGTAGGTAAAAAGCTATTTCATCTTGAAAAAGAATGACAAACACTAGCAAACTCTTTTGCGGTTTAAAAACTCCTGTCTGTGCACATTACTCTTTCACAGAAAAAAAAAAAGAAAAAAGAAAAAAAAAAATCTCTGTTTTGCTCTGTACACAAGGCTGCAACTAATTACAAGAAGAGACAGATGCTGAGTAGCCTTAAGGCTTTCCCTGCCACCACAGTGAGTCTGTGCGCTAGTCAACAAGCAGGTAGTGAGTGAACTCAAATGTTATCTGACAAGGCAGCAGATCCCATCACCTAGGGTTAGAATACAGACAAGCAACTCTGTGTTCAAAAGTAAAGACAGAAAAATTTCAAGCAGATTGTTTCTGACAGAAATCATATCACAGCCGCACTTTCTGACAAAGTCTACGCGAATGAAACTATACACTTTCTGTTTCCCATCTTCCCCTTTAAGAAACAGCCAGTATTTCGAAGGTACATTGAAGGTGACAGCTCAATGCACAATGGTTAGCAAGTTCTTCTATGCTTGTTTTCTCTTCAGAGGTATTAGGAAACTTCTATTGCTTATCTATGGGGTAGTAGAAGATTGTCCCACTTTTTTTTCTAATAATTTTTTCTTTCCTAAACAATTCCAACTTGGCCATAAATGTGAAGTATCAGTTTCACAACATATAATTGAGGCATGAAGAAACTTCACATGACTGTGTAGAAGCTTTAGAGAAGATGCATCACCCTAAATAGGAAAGTCAGCAAAAATATAAAACCTACCTATAACTGCCATTATAATTTCCACTACTAGATAAACAAAATTTCCTAGGAAATCCACCAGCTGAATCCTAGCAAAGAATTTGGTTATTAGCTTTGAAACAGAATTGTTGCCCTTCCACCACAATAACCACGATGTCCAAGTTAAAGGAAATTATATGAATTTTTGAGTCTTGCAAAATCTCCGCGAAGTAACAGATTTGAACAGTTTTCTTGCTTTGCACCCAGAAAGGATTCAATTGATCTAGATTGATTTGGCTGTTTCACTGTGAGTAATGTCAAAACAAGACAGGAGAAATACAGTGTTCAATGGAGCACATCAGATTTTATGTACATAGGTTCTAGCAGTGCTGTGGATTTTGACCTGCAAGCTGGGCATTTGCTCCCAATGGCCCGTGAAAACCCCTAGGGAAGTTGTTGGGCTTTACTAACTAGCAATATAAATACCACTTTCTTTTGCTGAAGACCAGTATTTTCCAACCTTAAAAATTAAACGAATAATGTGAAGCGTGCTTGCTTACCCTGTGGTATCGTTAGGACACAGAAGGTGAATGAGGCATTCATTCCCAAATATTCCTTTCAGCAGAATGGGATATAATCACTGATAATTACCAGAAATGAAAGCAGACTGTAAACAGGAGAAGCAAGTAAAGAAGTATCAAACATTTCAGACAGAACATACTGTTAAAGTTATTTTGGACTCCAGATTTCCTTCATGTTTCCATTCCTCCCTTTGACATCTTTAGGAAGGACAATAATGACTGTTTAATACTGTGGATTTCCAGCATTGATCTCTATCTTCATCATTCCTAAAATGACTACTGCAAAAAATTTCACTTGAAATTATTCTAGACTACTAGTGGCGTGCAATATGGAAAATACGTTTGAGTGTCTTCTTGTTGGAGTCAGTCAATTTTCTGTGTAAGATATTGGCTTTAGTCATAATTAAATTTATGTGACTTGGCACATAGTATCTTCCACATTAGAACAATGCTATAACTTACATAATTTTCTAAATTACTTTATTTTTACAATAGTATCTGAGTTATTAGAACTATATTACCAGCAGTAGTCCACAATTATATAGTTCTACAATAAGTGTGGTTTATTAGCCTTCATATCACACAGAAATTAATTTTTACTCTTGGAATTTTTTCTGTTCTAAGCTAAAGCATTCTATGGAAAATAAAATTCCTTCTTAGCAGTAATAATTTGTCCTTAAAAGTCTAGTTAGCAAGACCGTGCTTATTACGTGGAGGTTTGTCATACTATAGTTGCCTTCGCCAACTCCTTCAAAGTCAATGTCTCTGCTCACCAATACCGTAACAGTAGTGTCATACAGTTTATGAACAATTTAAAAGCAGTTAGACTTTGAGGCCAGTCATGCACATTATGTGTAGATTTGAGTGTCCTGCCTGAGGTTATGAAAGACTTACAGTCCACTTCTCTTCCTCTAAAAGAAGTCTGAAGAACCAAGAAGAGAAAAAGCATAATTTGCAATAGTGATATATATTTTGCCAAGTTATTTCCCTATATTTTTTCTGACAGACTCTTTGGATCTCTGCTACAGAAATCAACAAGCAGCCTGAAAGGTGGGAGACAAGATGTCCTTAACATACGAACTGGCTGAAGGAAAGAAGCCAGA
>NW_010165895.1:0-23288 GCF_000695765.1 Mesitornis unicolor | reverse complement strand
AAAAGTATGCCCGTCCAGGCCATGGGCAGCCAATTTCTCCAGCAAAGTGCTGTGGGAAAAAGGATCAAAGTCTTTACTAAAATCCATGTACACGTCATCCACAGCCTTTCCCTCATCCGCTAAGTGTGTCATAGCAGGAGATCAAGGTAGCCAAGCAGGATGTACCTTTCATAAACCCATGTTGACTGTTCCAGATCTTCTGGTTGTCCTGGATGTGTTTCGTGATGGCACCCAAGATGATCTGCTCCATGACCTTCCCCTGTACTGAGGTCAGACTGAGAGGGCTGTAGTTGCCAAAATTCTCCCTCTGGCCCTTCTTGTAAATAGGCATCTGATTTGCCAACCTGCAGTCGAGAGTAACTTCCCCAGTCAGGCAGGACTGCTGATAGATGATGGAAAGGGGCTTGGTGAGCACCTCTGCCATCTCCCTCAGTCCCCTTGGGTGGATCCTGTCTGGCCCCATAGACTTGTATGTGTCTGACTGGCAGAGCAGATCAGTAACCATTTCCTCTTGGCTCATGGGCGCTTTGTCCTGCTCTCTGTCTTCTGTCTGAGGGGGCTGAGTACCTGGAGAACAGCTGACCTTGCCATTAAAGACTGAAGCAAAGAAGGCATTAACTACCTCAGCCTTATCCTTTTGTTGTTAATATATCCGTAGAGACATTTTTTATTATTTTTTTCACAGAACTAGCCAATTTAATTTTAAGTTGGGCTTTATCCCTTCTAATTTTCTCTCTCTATGACCTCGCTTCATCCCTGTAGTTCTCCTGAATTGCCTGTCCCTTCATCCAAAGCTCATAGGCTTTTTTCTTTTTTCTGAGATCCAGCCAAAGCTCTGTGTTCATCTGGGCTGGTTTTCTTCGCACCAACTCATCTTCTGGCACGTGGGGATGGCCTGCTCCTGCACCTCCAGGTTTTTCTTGAAGAGCATCCAGTCTTCTTGGGCTCCTTTGCCCAAATTGTCTTTTGTATGGACAGATACAACCTTTCTTATCCCCTGATCTTCCACTCCATCTATTAATTATACTCACACAAACTTTATTTTACCAGAATAACTGAATTTAAGCTTGGGAGTGCCATTTATTTCTTTTGAGAAACTGATTTTTTCCTATGGTGTTAAAAAGACTGACATGAGCTGAATGTCTCTTTCTGTAACTGTGTTACTGAACCCTTCCAGCAAACCTTTTCTTGGTAGGTAAGATAACTGATGCTTGCAGACTCATGATCTCTCAGGACGTCCCTACTGTGCATTTTGCTTTGGGGCCTTGGTGCCATTCAGTGTGTCCACGTTTGACTAAAGGTGTGACGTTGAATTAGTTTAGCTGAACAGTATAGCTGTGCTTGGGTGTAGAATTTCTTACACCACTTTAAAGCTGCCTTACCTCAATAAAGGTCTGCAAGTCTGGTTTAAATCAGTATGATTATGAATCAAGTTGTTGCTTATGATTATGCTATTATGCACCTTTCAAGAATCCTCGGTGAATATCAGTAGAAATGATCTGCATGCATGATTAGTACTTTGATATGCTGCTACTGCTACTTTGTGAAATGGGGATAAGATAGTACTGTGAAAAACCTGTGATCTGCAAATAAGTTATGAAATGTAGCCAGTATTTTTTATAAATTAAGCTTGATCCATTTAGAATTTGTCACAGGGACACGATTCTGATAATGTACAGTCTGATACCTTCCTTCACAAGCCGATCTGTGAGTGATTTGCTTTCCATGTTCTTACTAAGCATGAATCTCATCATCTCTGTTGGCACAATGGACTATTCTTGGACTTGAAGAAGGAAATACTTGAATATCAGCAAGCTCTTACAGACCCCTTTTTGTTTCTAGAGCCATATCCCATGGGATTCTTCCAAGCAGATCTCTGAAGAGACTGAAGTCTGCTCTCCTCAAATCCAGGGCTGTGGTCCTGCTTTCTGTCAGGCAGATAAATTCCTGAAAGCTTCATGAAATGATTTTCCAGATATAAAGGCAAAGACCTTAGAAATGCTTCAGGTACATGAAAAGCTTCCATAGAAGTTCACACCTTCCTAGACTTCAATGTCAGTTAGACAAAAACCACTGATCTGTAGGATAAAGGCTTTACTGGTACTCACAGAGACACTTGTCAAATCTTGTCTTCTCTGAGGTTTTCCTACATTAAGGTCTAGTCTCAAAAGCAGTCAAAATTTACATCAGCTACTTTAATAAACTAGCATAGATTCCCCAGAATTTGTGTTATTTTTAATGGAGACAATAACCTGGTGTTGTTTAATAGCAATAATAATAAGCAGTATTAGCAAGGGGGGCTGAAGATTACATAATAAACCAAAAGGAAACTGAACATTAAAAGAGAAATGGATTTTCTTTCTAATGGAAAGTGCAAGTAAATCAGGTTCCAAAGTATTACTAGTGTTCATTTTCATAGAGGGAGGAGAGACATTAGGAAAGGCAATATTGTCCTGAATGAAATTTCAACCCTTCTCCTTTTGTTCCTTTGTGCTGTAGGACAGACTTTCGTTCTGCAGTATACTTACCTGCTGCACTAGTCAGGTCTTTACCTGCCTGTTTTTTGTATTATTTTGCATCATTGTGCTATCCACCTCCTCAGGTTGTCTGTTTGTTTTGATCCTCTGTTTCTCAAACAGTTATTTCCTTCTAGCCCTGGTATCTGATTATCTCTTACTACTTTTTTCCCTGTTCTCTCTGCTGGAGTTAAGTTACTGCATATTCAAAGTTCTCACCTACCTTCCAGTCAAATTTCCCTTATGAAATTCCCAGAATAACTTATACAATATCTGAAAAGAAGTCAAGCTTTCCGTGCTTTTGATGTGAAGCTGTCTCTGCTTCAGACTATCTCATGTCAGAAACAAAGCTTTTTCTTTATTTCCTTTTTCTCATCCCCACTCTCCGTGCCACTAATAGATATTTCTTCATTTCTGCAGGCAGTGCCAGAGGGGCTGCTGTGCAAAGTTACAATGCAAAGCAGATCCTAGTCAATATGATTAGGATACTGAACAGTTAATACCGAAGCCTCTTCCTGAAAGAATTTTAATTTTTTCTGTCTACTCTGATTGGAAACTACTTTTATCAAAGTGACTGAGTGAGTGTAATTGTCCTTAAGGTACTGAGAAGTGTTTAAAGGCTTTCTTCTGTGATGGACAGAACCTCACATGCGATGTTTTAATTTCAGAATGGTGATTAATGATGACACTTTTCTGTACCTGCTGTCTGAGGATCTCCGGGTTTTTTACGGATATTAAGGAATGAAGCTTCCCAAAAATCTTGACAATACTGTTTTCATTTTACAGTTGCAAAAAGTGAGAAAGGGAAATGAAGTGACTACCTGAAGTTCGTATAGTCAGAGGTAAAATCAAGATATCTGACCTTTTGATAGTACGCTAAAATTTATATATGATAAAATTGCATTTTTGTTACAGACATAGGCTTCTTTTACCATGAGACAAGTAGGAAAACATGTATGTCAGTGTAAAGCAGTATCATTTAGATAAATTGTTTGTAAGAACTTGTCTTTGGTTTTTTTTTTTTAAAAAGTTTTGAAAGTTGTCATTGCTTTACTCAGAACAGTCGATCACTGTGCATGACCTGCATGGGGTGACGTAGGGTGTGCTTTTAGTGCTTTTCACATTTGACTTTATAACCCCCTTCACTACTTGCTTTTCTAGACAAAGTCTTTAGGGCAGGGTAGCAGTCAGATAAGTTAACATATGTCATCACGTTAATCTCTTTTGTAGAATCACACGCTCAGTACCACTTTCGCCACAATCCTTCCCTCTTCGGAGCGGGAAGTTAATTTCATGTGTGTGCATTAGTAATGTACACCCTCTCTGAATGTACCTTGGCTCTTGAGGATCGTGGTATTTAACTGGTAACTGTATCACTGAGAAAGCCAGTCTCCAAGCATAGAAGTTTCTAGCTTCTAAGGAAAAATTGGCAAGAGAATTTCCCTTTTGAAGGAGCTCAAAATAGAAACTACTTTATATGCTGGAGTATCTTCTTTATTCATCTTCCGTTGTTGTAAATTCAGAATATTTCCCTCTTATATAGAGGTTGGAGTCTTTTCTTGTTTTTCTGTAGCTTCAAAGTACTAACTAGTAGAGTCTTGTTCAAGCATGTTGTTCTTCAAGGGACCACTTTATACAATAGCATACTGCTCTTTCCCCTTAGGTCCAGTCTGCTAGGAGAGTTGCACTTAGGCCTAGTGAAAGATTTCCTAAACACATCTGTTCTGTGAAGGGCCATCTTCTGAGTTCTTTTAGTTAAGTAATTAAATGCAGGAGCCTAGAACCTGATCTGGCTATGTTATACCTTGCTATTTATGTGGAAATACAGGCTTAAGAGCTAAGCTTTGGATCTCAAACCCAGCAAAGCGGGATTTTGGCATTTGCTCTCAAGAGGGTGCTTCACAGGAAAGTTCTGTGCACTGGTATAGCTAAAGCCAAAGCTAAAGAATACCTGCTGGAGCTTGTCCCTTTTTGCAGCTTATATCCATCATTTCTGGTCCTGTGATGTGAGTATACAAGTTTGATGCCCACACTAGAAATCTAGTTTTTATAGGCTTTGTTGATAGTCAACAGAGAGAGCCTGATTGGTAGGGCAGTTCTGAACAGTTCAGATGGGATCCTGGCCATGAATCACTATCTGGTAACCTTTCTCTGTGTTCCTTATATGAGGAGTTAAAGTAGAGCAGCCTTTTCATTGAGCAGCATAAAAATTACCCTTCCACTCTGCATTTCAAACATGTGCTCTTTTCCAAAGGAGTATGTTAAGCCTTTAGCAAAATGTGTCTTTCTAATGATGCTGTGTTATTTCATTTTAGTTTGGCACTCACTTCCTTTAATGCTCATGAATAAACCTTTTAGGAAAGTGTTTGATTTCATGACGCTTTTCTTCCCTTATAAATCTTCCACAGCTTTTGTATCTAAAGTATCCCTTAAGCAAACGGAAGTGAATACCATATTAAATCTTACTAGACTAGAGGTGTGAAGAAACAAATCAATAGTCACTGAAATAAAATTTGTAATCACTTGGAAGTATTTCCTTTGAATCCTAGCAATGACGTTTTGCAGAACTAATATTAAAGGAAAAAAAACAACTAGTGAAATGTTACTTATCTGTTTCTCAGAAACTAAACACTGCCCGCTCTAGCAGATGCAGCAATTAAACATGGGTACTAAGGAAAGCAGGTTTTTAAAGAAGTAATACAGCTACTGAAAACTTTGTTTATGATTTGATTTGGCTTTCTCTGTTAGAAGAATGTGTCTGCAACACCCTCTACGCACCCTCACATGCACACACAGGAGTCTGGAGCTTCGTTTTATAAGGTCTTATGCTGATTTCAAATACATCAAATTACTTCTTGTATGCTCAAAATGTTATCTTTGATAATGAGCATGCTTTACATGTATGTAAAGTGAACCTGTTAGGCAAGTAGCCTTGGCAATTTTTTTGTTGACGACAAGTGGGAGATGTAAGAATTTTTGTCCCTTCTTCACTCTCTTTGTTGTACTTAGTCTGCTGGGACAAGCAAAGAAATTGAAACTGGCAACTCCTGAATCCTAATCCTGTTAATCTGTGTCTTGGGCAAATCACTTAATCTCAATGTACCTTCATTTTCCTATTTATAACCTGGAGTTCCACCTGTTGGATTAAATTAAGTGGTCTTTGGACATACAAGTTTTTTCTGGATGGGTAAAACTGAGACTACTTAGGTATCTGTATAGATAAAATTTGACAGAATCAAGCCTTAATGAACTCTCACTTTTTTGTTAGTGGTAAACAGTTAATTCTAGACATATTCTAGCATGTGAACTTCTTTGTAGCTTCTTTCCATTAATTTAACTCTTCTTTAAATACATTAAAAAGCAAGTAAGACAGTATAAACATTTGAAATTTAAAAACTTTAATATCATTCTTCCTTCTCTTCTCCTCCCATCCTGTCCCCCCCTTCCCCAGTTCAGACACAGAAGTTTTTTCCTATGGGAATTTTTCTGCCTTTTAACAGTATTTTGGATAATATTAAAATCAGTTCTGGAAGAAGGAACGAAAGACTTTTGTGATAGTTAGAACTGGATTTCAAGGGCTACATCTGTTCACATGAAAACTGACCAAACCTGCAGAGAGGAAATCTGAAAGCGACAGCTCTGTTTGTTGTGGATTGGTTGCAGAGGATTGTGGCACACAACGTATGCAATCATCTTGAACTCTTTCAGACCTAAAATAGTTTCAGCAGAGGTGAGGTGGACCATTGATTTTAGCCAAGAGAGTTAAAATCTGTTGCCTTGCCATTTTTCTTACTCTCTCTGTATTTGAGCATTTGCAGAATGTTTAATAAAACATTAGGTGTTGGTCAAATGCACCTGATGCTTAATTTGTGGATATTTGTATGATTCTATTTCTGATTGGTACAAATGAAACATATTAAAATATAAGAACTCAGATTATGAAAGTGGCATTGAACAAACAAATCAGTTTTCTTTTTTGAGCATTTTTTATGTAACGTGGGTGTAGACAGAGAAATTTACTTCTTACTCTCTTATGACTGCTCTGCAGGGTACAGACCTCAGTACTGAATCACTTCTAAGGAATGGCTCTAAGGTATTTTGAGAAGAGCCTTAGTTAAGTGTTAAGTTAATCTAATATTTTAAGCAGCCTCAAAACTGGATATTTGCTTACTACTAAGTACTTTCCTTTGAAAATTATTTGACTTTTAAGATCATTTGCAGGCAACATAGCAAAAGGAGTTTACATAACTCCTAAAGTTACACAGCGATGGTAAATTTGAAACCAGAGTGTAATAGTAATGAATTGTAGAGGAGCCTGGATCATCAGGGATTTAACTGTGTCATCCAACATAGGCCTTACAACCTAGTCTGTGTGGAACATCGTTGTTCAGGTTACAGCCAGAAGCTATTCTGAAATCTTGTTCTCAGGCTGTAGTGGATTTTTGAGGAAATGCAAGCAAAACCAAATAAATCCAGGATGAAATAGCTTTTATCTCTGCAGAAGAGATGATTTAAAGGAAATGTGAAGAGAGTTTTCTTCAAAATACTGAGGTTTAAAGTTACTCAGGTATCCAGGAGTGACTTTTCTACTCTTCGGGAACCTTGTTCAGATAACCTTGAACTTGAAATGGTTTCAAGGTAAATTCAGATATGACAGATACCATTATTGTGGAGTCCTAAAGAAAAATTAGCATCCTAATTGCTTTCTGTGATGATTTTGAGGAGAAACAAAACCAAATAAGTAAAAGCAACAACACTGAGAAATAATTGTAAGTGAAAACAATCCACAAAAAATTCCTTAAATTTACTTCTGAGACTGATTCCTGTCTGTTGTAATTGGAAATGCAATGCAGAACGTCTTGGGACTTTGAATGCAACTAGAGAGGCATGCAGGCTGCTGATTTTTTCTGCACAGGTATTTCCCTTTGCTAACAGAGGGATTGCCCAGATACACTCAGTACAGTGTTCTTCTTTCACTACCCTACTGAATATTTTTGAAGATTATTTTTAACTCTGATCACTTTAGTAACTGGATTTATAACATAACCCCTCAAACAGTTGATTTGGCAAACTGAAAGAGCAGTGAACTATGACAGGATCAGGTGGAGGGAAGAAATTGTCAAGTTTGCTACCAAAGAAATAAATACTGGTGTTCCATCTTTAGTGCACAAATTGAAGTCTACCTGATGAAATATGCACACTTCTGTTCTACTGAATGCTGTGTTTATGTCAGCTCATTCCTGATAGAGCTATAAACATGATAGCTTGCAATTCTTGGCAATTATTTAAACAAAAAAAAAGTATTTTTATGACATTTTATACCTGTCTCTAGTCCTGATGCCTGTATACCTTAATATAAAAGCAGGCAGAAAAATACAAATGTTACTCTAATGAATAATTTTAAAAATAACATTCAATTATTTTAACCAACATACTCTGCCTCTCCTTGCCATCATAGTTATAAATTAAAACTAATTCTGGTTTGCAACTCCCCTCCGCCTACCAGACCAGGCTAAGTAGCTTTTGATGGATGTCTAAAATATAATTAGCTTGTTCATTATAAAGATGAGTGTAGCAGAAAGTGAGGACGCTTGGGCATAAGTGGCAGTAATGTTACTGACTAATTAGTAATGCTGAAATGGAAATTAATGAATTAGGGGAGACGGGGGAAATCCTTGTGTGGCGCTTGATAAGCTGAATTTTAGGTGGGCTACCAATATGAATAAGCTCCCCCCCGACCCAGCCATTCTTCCTCCTCAACCACCAGAAGATCACCAGTGCATACACATCCTTCTCTTGAACCTTGCAGTGGATCAGACTCAACTGGATGAATGAGTTGAGCTGGAAATCAATTGGGTGACATTTTGCAAAATTCAGTTTGGGCTTTAACTGCACTACCTCAGATTCCACTGGAGTTACTGTCTTAATTGCTCAGCAGCTTTAAAGTTTGTTAATAATTTGTTCTCTCATTTCTGTATGTGTAACTATATATTTTTTTCTAGTCATGCTAGGGTACACGAGAGATTCTGTGTTCTGCAGTTTTAGCCTGGTCTGGAAGTTACTTCTACAAGAAATCCCTCGTTCTCTTCTTTTACAGTTTTAGCATGCAACTGCCATGTTCGAATGCCAAAAAAATGTAGGGACCACTAAAACATCAGGACTGTTCAATTGCTTTATAAGTCATCTGTGTGAGTACTTTATTGCACGCTTTGGATGCGCTGCAATCCCCTTGTTTCCAAGTAGCGTCAAGTGATTTGGAAAGGGCCAGAAGCACCATTATGGGTTGATAGGAGCTTGGAAGACAACAAAAATGAGGCAAACTGCTTCATTTTTTGAAGAAGTATCAAAATTCTGAAGGATTTAAAGTTTTTCCATGCTGAGAAGCAAATTTCCAACCCCAGCCTGTTTTCTCTGAGTCACAGGTCAGTTGGAAGAAGCTGCCTGGTGACTACGTTATCTGTGTAGGCTTTGCCTAGCATGGAGAGGAAGGTGTTGCAGCAGAGATGTTTTCCTTGTTTTAGGGAGTGGGAGGAAGCACGGTATATTGCAGTATTTCTTAATAGAGGCATATGTAGGCAGGTTGGACCACAAGGGAGCACCTGTTCCCTGGTATTTCCTGGCAGTTGACTATCTAAGTGTGTACCTTTTGTTGATGGAACAGTTTAGTATCTGTGTGTGAGCTGAATCATCTGAGTAACTGGCAACTGGATCTTCTGCTGTAAAATTGCAGGCATTCTTCTCATATCATAGTATGCTCTCTTGCATTCCCTCTTGTTGGCTTCAGTCCCTCCCTGAAATCTTTTTCAAGGGCAGAGTCTGCCAGGGGTGCATTGGCAAGAAGAGCAAATTCTCCCTCTGTAGAGCTGGTGTCATTCATAAGCATGTGAGAAGATCGGTTGTAAATAAACAACAACTTATGTCGAGTTCTGTGCAATATTAATTCTAGTCATGTACACAAGGGCATGGAGCTGGTTGGATAAGGTAGAGATACCATTATTGTTTAGAAAGAACTGATCCCTACACACAGTGAAATTCTTGCCACTTTATCCCAGAAGACTTCTTATAACTAGGGAACGGACACTATCTTTATCTTAGTGTCTCTGGTGTCCTTGGTTTTTTGAGTTGATCTTAACAGGTGAAAGGCAACCAAGAAAGTACATGTGTGTTAAGTGCTGTGACCTGTAATGCATCTGATGATCCCATATTTTATCTTTAATAGAAATAAGGGGAATATAAAAAATTTTATGTCCTACCATGCAGTGTGAATGGGTTGGCCAGGGCAACAAGAAGTTGAAACCTGTTCTTTTAGACATTGTACTTTCATTACCTTGAAAGCAACATAATTCATGTTTCTTCACAATCGGTTTTAAATTGGCTTTAAAACCAGACTGCCATGCTTCATGTGGCTGTGAAACATTCATAGTTGATTTATCCTACTTTGCAGTGGCAAAAGCTTCAGCTCAGTATTTAAGAGAAGGATATCCTAGTGATACAGTTTCTTGTGCTAAGAGCTAGGCAGGAAGAAAAGACCTCTTCTGGTCATATGCCTAAGATAAATCGGAAGCTGAAGCTGTTGAATTCTCTGAATTGAATGCATCTGAGACTTCATTAATGCCTTAATTAAAGCTGCAGTTCCACGTCAGCATAACCTGATCTAGTTGGTGGCTAGTGAGATACTGCCTTCTCACAACCTTCGTATGGCAGCTCCAGCACTTGTCCGATCTCGTGCTGATCTGTCTCGGCACGCTAAACCGCCAGAAAGCTATTCAGTGCTTGTGCTGCTTGGGTTCGTTTCCTGCCAGCACAGCACATTGAAAAGTGCCAATGCGAGGTCACACGAGAGTGTGGGTGCCACACTCTGCAACCATGGCTGAACTCAAACCACCTAGCAGTTTATGAATGCGAATACCCCAACATTGACAAATGTGGCCCTGATATACAGGTCATACTGATGCTTGGGCCAGTCTTATTAGATAATGTAACACAATATATTAATACTTTGTTTTAAAACCTCCTTTAGAGAGGTTTTAAACACTTGTCGAGTTTATAGCCAGAAAGTACCATTAGACCATGTAGTCTGACCTGTATAGCACATCATTAAACTTCACTTAGTAACACCAGTATTGAGCCAAAACACTTTTGTCCGACTGAAAAATAATTTGCATATCTTCCAGAAGGGCATTCAGGTTTGATTAAGTCATGTGAGCCTGAAGGGGCCGAAGGGCCCCTGGGAAAAAGAGCAGGAGGAAGTAGTCAGCTGTCAGTGATGCCAGAGCAATTAGGCTGGCCTGCAGCCCGGGCCCCATGAAGCACCGAGTTTTCATGGGAAGGAGGGCTGCTAGAAATAGCCTCTCAGACACCTTCCTGGTGTGCTCGCATGTGCTGTAGTGCCCAGGCAGGGAGCCTGAGCTGATGTGTAGCGGCTCTGCAGGCAGGCAGTAGGCTGGCCCTTGTGCACGCTGCGCGCTGCTGCTGCGAAAGCAGTAGCTTGTGATGATAGAAGGGCCAGGTGAGAAAGAAACTGTCCTGACAGAGGAGGAAGGTTGTTTATTTGATAACTTTTGTTTTGTTGGAGGTCAGAATTGACTCAGGCTTACTTGATTTTGAGCTGAAAATTACCATTAGGGGCTAGTAAAACCAGAATCCTCAACATGCTACGAAAACTTTGTGGCAGTCGTTAACAGTGTGGTATTTTTGTTAAAGTTTATGAAAATCATGCTATTTTAAATATCTGAATCATATGTTGAAGTCACTTTCTTATCCTCCTTCTCAATAAGCTAAGTAAATCATCACCTTGAGCCTCTCTCTGAGGCATGTTTTTGTAAGCACCTGATCATTCTTGCAGTGCTTCCAACTCCCTTTACATTCTCACCATCATTCCTGAGTCGTGGGTAGTAGCCTCTCTACTTGACATTGCTGTGCTCATTCACCTGAGGACCACGTTATTCTTCTGAGTGCGTTATTCTGAGCATTTGCAGTCTTACCTTCTTTGCTACTTGTCTTCATAGAAACTGTTTGCCCAGGTGGAGCTCTCTGCATTCTTTGATTCTAGAGATAGTATTTAATATATAAGGATACTCTAAAGCTAGGTGTGATGTCAGTGAGTTTTTTCTATGTTACTACTAATTTCTTTTAAATTTTTAGTGATTCCTCAGTTTCTATAAGGCTCACAAATGTTTATCATTAATTCTTGTTCTTCTCTAGGCTATGAAGAGAAAAATTCCTTCAGAATGTAGAACTGAGGGGGTATTCTTGGGGATCCCAGGAGAAATACTACTCCTAAGTAGTGATTCCTCATCCTCATTTCGAGATGTAACAGTTACCCTGTTAGTGTGTCTGGTGGTTTTGAATCATTCAGATTTTTAATCACAGCGCTGTTCAGTAGAAAGTGTAGTATCTCTCAAAGCCTACCTGTTGTTTGATGCTTTTTTACATTTAGACTTGTGCTCCCATTTGAAAAGATCACTTAATTCACCAAGAATTTTTTTTTATGGCTGAGAGCTATTAGTAATTAACTGATAAGTCCAATATTTCCTGTTTGAAGATATTTTTGGAGAGTACTATCAAGCTGGCTATGGTACAGATGTGGAGGTCATCTCAACCGATGGCAGCACTTTAGGCCCTATTTCAGCCCCATCCTTGCACTCATTGATACACTGCATGCTCTTGTTGGGTAGCCACTTCAGTCAGAGTAAGCCCCTGATGTTATAATTTTTAAGTGCTAATGCAACTTCAGGTTTTTTTCTAGTCCTATAAAATTTTCCAGGTGTCTCAGACTTTGAAAATAAATTCTCAACAGTGCTGAGAGCTTGTCAGCCAACCCTCTTCAAAACTCTGACAGAAATTATGAACATCTGCTTTTAATTGTTTAATATGTTAAGTACCACTCTACTACTGACATCTTTCCAAATTATCACTGAAATGGAAAATGTATTGGATTATGCAGAAAAAGAAATATGACGAGTATTATATTAAATACCGCACATGCTTTCTCTGAACACCACTTTATTTTTCCCCCCATGGAGCAAAATGTCAAGAGGATTATCATTACTGCAGCTTTTTCCTGATATGAATATCATTATCTTTGTCTTTTTTTTTTACCTGTTTCATCTTGTTTATCTTTCCAGTTTTCTGCAAATTCCTGGCTTTTCACTATTATTCACTGCTCTCAGCAGACTCTTTTTTACATTGTATTATTTATTTTTATACTGCTTAGGAGTCTATGAAATATATCTGTGCTAATATTAGACAAGTTTTACTTGAATCTTGCAGTTGAAATATATCAGAAGGGTAGTTAAAATAGTGTGTTTTGGCGGAGAACTTAATCTCTCCTATTATTTGAATTTCATCTTGGCTAGGCTGTGCGCCTTTTGGAAAGGAAAATATGTGACATTACATCCAAATAAAGTATAGTACAAAAACCTGTCAATAAAAATGTTTGGCACCACTGTGACAACGAAATTTGTATGAAGTATGCAAGAATGATGAAACTAGGAATAAACTAGGAAAAACGCTAACGGAGCTGAGGTAGGTTTCTGCACGTTCCTAATTTTAGCATATTTTTGACATTTGCAGTGCTTAGCCATACAGATATAATGCTGTATTGTTATCATAGTTTTCAATGACTTTTTCTTGTTATTTTGAGAAAACAAGATCTTACACAACTGAAATGATTGAAACTACCTGCCTTCCTATATGATGTACCGAACAAATTATGTAGCAGGTAGTTTTTCTTCATTTTAGAAGCTGTGCATGAAGTTAGGTAACAGCTTGGACAAAGCCTTTTTATATTCTTTGTGTGACTTCCAAAACATCTGAAGACGTAAACAGAGAAAATTTCAGTTTTAAATGGGAAATTGTAACATAAGATGAAGTTTATAAAAGGGTTATTGTATATAAAAGGATCGATTCCTGCTCATCTTTATTTTATTCTAATGAGTGGAATATAGATTTTTAAATTGTGAACATCCAAAAGCAAGTATTTCAGTTTACTCAAGTTAGAGTAGTTTGTTGCAATGGTGTCTGCTGTTCACAAAGTTGAATGGTAAATCTTTTAAATAGTGACAGAAACTGGCAGCAAAAGCAAAATATGCCTTATGTTGGCAGGTCAGTCCAGCTGTGGGTGGATTTTCAGAATTGTGAACTCTTCAGTAACCTGCTCTCTGCAGAGAAGTCTAATCTGGTAGTTTTAAAATTAATTATTACACTTTCAACCACCTGATAATCATGAGTGACTCTAAAAAAGAGAAAAAAACAAACTTCAAAAGGGTAGGTGCTCCCATTAGTAGGAAAGAAAATTGACTTGGTTGGAAAACCTTAAGGCAGACGTGGCACTTTTGAAGGAGACGCACCTTTCCAAGTCAAATACAAATGCATAAGAGAGACGAGGTGGAACTAGCTGCATCTAATGAATTTTTTGCCCAGAGCAAGGGATGTTCCTATCTTGTTTAATAAACCTGTTTAAAATGCAGCCTCTGAATGCTTCCAAACAGAGGCTCATATGCCATTGCTGAGTAGTAACTGGTTAAAGATTCATTTGTCCTTAATTAAGATGACCCCAAATTTCTTCAGATGGTGGCTACTGAAGGATATAATTGGAGGCACCTGGCACTTGTTCACTAACTTTAGTTCAAGATTTCACTCTTGTAAGAGATTGTTCAGTAGATAAATTCAGAATGATTTATCCCTTTAATTCTCTAGCTTTAATAACCATAAGCTATTTCCTTAATGATTTAGAATTGCGTGATGCAGGAGATAGTTAAAGTTACTCTCTAAGAGACTAATTTCCTGCTTTTTCACTAGTGTTGACTTAAAAAAACCCAGAACCAACCAACAAAAACAAAACAAAACAAAAAAAACCCAACAAAACCAAACACAACAGGATTATTAAGGATTTCATTCACCTTTCCTAATCACAGGTACTGAAATTTGTAAAACATTGCCTGTCGTTCTGTAGTGTTTGCTGTGGAGGTAGGGACATTTTGTGGACTGCATTCTGAAGAAGGTGATGCATTGCTTTCAGACACTGGAGAAATAAGAAGAGCTTTTACTGGGAGTTGTGTGGCCAGCTGTTCTACAAGGTGGCTTGCAAGGTAATGGCTTCTTCCCAAGGAAGACAGCTGAACCTGTGGCTAGATAAGGACTTTTAGGTTGGCACTGGTGAGGGCAGGAGTAGCCTTTGGCTTCCTCTCTGCTGCTAATTATTTTCCACAGCAGTTGGCTGTGTAGTGAAGACAGCACAGAGCTGATCCACACAAAAAATAGCCCGGAAAAAAGAAGTTACTTTTCAGCTTAGTCAGGGGCTGTACAGTCAGCTGTGCTGGCATAACGGAGAAGATGGGAATGAAAAGTAAGCAGGAGAGTAGGACCGTCCTTTACAGTAGATGACCCAGTATAAAAACTATATTTGTATTACAGCTTTGCTTGGTGGCGACATAAAGGGCCTAGCAGGCCAAATTAGCTCTTTAACACCATAAAACTTCTCGACCTCATAAAACCATTTATATATAACTTCAGATCTCTTGTTTACAACTGTAGCATAAGCTCTCAACAGCTTGCTAAATTTGTCTTGTCTGGCTTTAACTGCATGTTGAAGAGTGGGAGCCAAAGCTGAAAGATGACTGTTATATTGGCTCAAATAACATTTTTCTGAAAATACTTGGGTTGCAGGTATTTTAAGCCTCTTCCTGAACTTTCAAATCAAAACGTATTATGCATTTTTTACCCACAAATATTAGTGAAATCTTCTGTTGGATAGGTCTACTCTTTCCTTAGTTTGTCGGAATATTTTTGTCTGCTTTTTCCAAAAGCCCACTTACGTTACAGCCAATGAAGTATATATTTTTCTTTTTTCCTAATTTCTGATGTATAATTTGCTATACATACAGAGAAGAGTTTGACTGAAGCTGTGCATGTATTACGCAAACCATAGATGTAGTGAAGCTGCTTTGACAAGCAACTTTAATATCTCTCTGCCCTTCTCAGGCTGTAAAAAAGGCTGTAGGGGAACCAAGAACATTTGCCAAAACCGTTTAGCCAAATGCCTAAACATATCCTCCAACCACACTCCTAGAGCTCTGGCAGAGTAGACCCAGGCTGAGTCACACTGACAGTGCTTCTAGAATAATTCTGTTTCAGATGTTGAAATTTGTGGATGGATAATGAAAGCACCTCTGCTAACTGCAAGTGCATTAGAGTAACAGAGCAAAGCACAGTACTGCCGACAGTCAGGAGGCTAACATTCATCAAGGTGTTAATCTGTATTTTGTATTGAAGCTTCCCAAAACAAACACCACCACTGAAAACATTAATCAAGCTACTACCAGTGGTTACTTCCTCTTGACAGTACCGGCTCAATTGACGGCTGGTTAGCCTGAGGATTCTTGCTCTTTGCTAAGTAATGCTATCTCTTGCACTCATCTTCTGAGCATATCCACTTGTATTAAAGTGCCTTCATGTGGCAATACTTGAAAGTCTTCTTCAGAATTCATTGTGCCCTATGTTTTGACTGAGCAGTTTATATTAAAACAATTTCTGCTTCCTTTGCCTATTCTTTCCCTTCCCTCTTCTCCCCCCTCCTTTTTCCTGAGTAACTGTAGGGTGAGAAAAGCAGCAGTTTTGCATTTCAGCACACTTAATGTAGCCAAGAGGTTTGTTCATTGCCGCTTTGTACTTTCAGGCAAACGAGAAAATTTAGATTAATAGGTTGTTTATTCTTTTGCGTGTTCCTCAAATCAAAGGCACTGGATTGCATTATTAAAGAAGTTCTGTGTGGCAGGCTTGGAACTGTCCTCACTGAGCTGTACATGAAGAAAAACGATTGCTTTTCATCCCCTACTCATTATGCAGACTGGCACAGGAATGCTGTTAAATGTGGTATCATGTACTATCACTTAAAGACCTTCCTTCTGTACAGCTGATGTTGGGCTCCAGTTTCACAGGATGATCTGTCTTGGAACAGACAAGGAAGACCCTAGAAATAGAAACACATACGTCCTTATATTTTAAAAATTTAAACATTCACCAGTTTAATAAAGAGAGGTTTTGTTTGGAACGCTAGTGACTGCTTCACAGTGCTCTCAGATCTCTTCATTGGGGATTCTGTTCATTTGTTTCTCATCCATTCAGTTAGCAATAATGCACAATTAGGCTTTCAGCTATAATCTACCCAGCGAAATTAATGAGGAAAATATTCAACATTATTTTGAGACCAGACCCATAACTGAAGGATCTAGCTAGTGTTGGGTAGCTGACTAAATGCATGACTCTGTCCTGTGGATGTTCTGTACCAGATGGGCAATAGCATATCTCTGGTTCTCTGACTGCAGTAGGTACTCTAATTTCCTTGGCATTCTGTCACAGAAGAGACTCTCTTGACCCAAGGCCTTCTGCTTTAAAAGTGAAAAGTCTGGAGGACATAATTTAAAAGAAGAGGATGAGAAGAAGAGGCTTGTCTTATGTAAATAAGAGGAAAGAAGTTGCTTTGCCTTAGAGGTTCTACTTCAGCTCTAGTTGATGTTCAGAGCAAGAAAGGCAAAATTTCACATTCAGCACTGCAATTCATCGTCTTAGGAAAGGGGAAGATCTCTGTTATGTGCCACACGCCAGCATTGCTAAGTGCACAGTGGGAAGTAAGCAATGTCACAGTTACCAGACTGGCTGAACTGCTGACCTTTCCTTGTGTCATAGCAGGTGTCGTTCTTCTTCACTGTCAGACCCGATGCAGGATGGAATAATTATTTTTCTCGTTGCGTGCTGGTTTCCTGATTTCTGCAGTCCCTTTGCCTGAATTAGAACCATCTTTCTGGTCTGACTGAATTCATACTTACAAAAATTAAGACACTGGGAAGATGGATAATAAATTATACTTGTTTTACAAAGTGTAACTTTTATCTAGTCAAAACTCTTCTGTCCCTATTGCTGTTTAGCATCTGAAGACACATTATTGCACCCACAAACTCCACTCCTGCATCTCCACATATTCCTGCTATACCAGAGACTACTGGTATAGGTTTCTTTTTGTTTCCTAGTAAGTACAATAGAAAGTATTTTCATTGCTTTGTTTTAGCATCTAGAACAGTTAACATTTTTACTCAGACATTGAAATTAGAATCTAATCTGTCTAGCACTAAACAAACTCTCAAATCTACACTGTATTCATGGAAAGACTTCAGATCATACAGACAGCAGTTCAAAAAGCAAAGGGAATCAGAAGAAAAGCTATTAAATTCCCAAATAATTCACTGATTTGTTATTTCAAACTGCTAAGCAAGTAATGATGATCTTCCTTGTGCTGTGGCAGTGGGCTCAGAACTGTGTGTCCTTTATTCAGAAGAAGTCTATTCTGGTTACAGCTGTGTATACAAAGCTGCAAGTGAAAATGAGATGTGCACATAAAGGCTCTCAGTCTATTTCCCTTTGCAGCACTCAGCTGTTTGTTCTTTACCAAATCCCAGAAAACATTCTCCTAAAAGGAAAGACCAAAAGTAAATAGTGAGAAGATTTGTTTTTTCCCTTGATAAACATGTCATGTAAAGTGACTTCCAAACATATCCCATTTAGTGGAGATAATTTTGAAACCTTGAACTTCAGTATTGTTTGCCCTCCAGCATGGATCCTCAAGGCCCCTGGTGTTCCTGTCAGTGTCTGATTCCAGGAGCTGGTAAATAAAGTCTTGTTTTGGCACTTGGACCCAGGTTCTCAAGTCCAGAAAGTTACTTCTGTATTTCTCTAATAACTGAGAAGCTGTTTCTTGTCATATGTATTTTTCCGCTGAGCATCTTGGAGGTGAGATATTTTCTGCTTTCCTTTGGGATCCCCTGTATGTAAATAATTTTATTATTTAATCTTGACTCTCTTAAGAGCTAGTACTGCTAGTTTCATAGCCCTTAGTACTGCATGTAGGAGGGGACTTGGAACAGCAAAGCCTGAAACAGATCTAGACAGGAGATAACTCATGTGAAAGACAACTGGAAGGATGGGCGTTACCTTTAAACATGGTGTGAAAGTGAGAGGAATATGAATTAATACATTTATACAGCATCCCTGTTTTTTACCATCTACTTCACATAGAGTACTACTAAAATCCAGCTACATCTGATTTAGTGAGTTTAGATACAGTTCTTTTGCCAGAAACACTAGGAAGCAATTTTTTTCCCAACAGGGCAGCATTAA
This sequence comes from Mesitornis unicolor, assembly GCF_000695765.1. Classification (NCBI taxonomy): domain Eukaryota; kingdom Metazoa; phylum Chordata; class Aves; order Mesitornithiformes; family Mesitornithidae; genus Mesitornis; species Mesitornis unicolor. The sequence goes on along the minus strand of NW_010165895.1, from coordinate 4,599 downwards.
GAAACATTTATAATTGCGTAGAGCAAATAGAACCTCAGCTTTTAAGCTCTACTTTGAAAGATCCAGCGCATTTCCTTTGAGTCAAGAACATATGCTGAAATACATTACATTTAAGTACTTCTTAAAGCTATATGGCTGTATGATTTGCACCATCTGATTTTCAGACTTGCTACATAAGCCTGAACATTGAATGGGAAAAGAAGGGCAAATGTTGCAGCAAATAAAAGGAACATGTGTTTTGTAAGTCTTCAATGGCTGGAGATGCTTAAAGAGCAGCTTTCATCTTGACTCCCACTCTGAGGGTTTATCATACTTGCATTTCCATGATGATTTTTTTGCTGAACTGTCAGGATATTGCTGCATAGGAGACGAAAAACCATAAGTGAAACCACAAAGAGTACAGCTATGAAGAACACTGTAGCTGAGGCCCCAGCTGCCAGTAGAGGTTAATACACTGTTCCTCTCTATGGATGGCCCATCTCACTGTTGCCACTAAATAGGTTAGTCAGCAGTAACTGTATTTGGGGTTTTAGGACTCCTGTTGTCTTTTAGTCCAAGGAAATACAGCCCTACATCTTTTAGAGGTTGTGTTTTATTTCTTTTTGCATTGTCTTCTCAGTGGCGCCCATCACAGCAGCAATCTGTCCAAGAGTTCCCACAGAATGCTGATCATGCTTCCCTTAGGAGAAATCACTTGTGTATCATATCTGGTTAAAATCATTTACTCACTGTGCTAAGCTATCATCCCACCACTAATCAGTTAAGTGATATTCCTTTTTATTGCTCCTGCCGCAAAGATCCTTGCAAAGATCCTGACCTCATTATGAGGCTGAAAAAGATCAAACAACTGAACTCTATTTTCAGTTTCTACAAGCCAGGATTACAGTGTGGATTCATCTCTACATTTGTTCTCCAGTAGATGGCTTTTTTTCCCCTCTAGAAAGCCCTGCGCAGCAACAAGAAAGTGTCCTTTCTCCTTCTGAACAAGAGTTGCTCTTTTGTCTAGTTTCTTACATTTCCCTGATTACCATAATATATGCATACCATCAGTGTTAGGGCATAATGCTGGAGGATTTAGGGCATTTGCCTGAACTTTACTCCAGCAAAATATTCTTAACTTGTGGTTCGTGGTAGATGGTCCATGGAAGTATATTTAGCTGTAAAATAGGTGGCATTTAAGTTAAACTTAGACAAAAATGCATGATGTCCATGAGAAACTTTCAGGATTAATGGACATCTGAAGAGTTTAGAACTTTCTGGGCTTAAGCTTAGAGAACATGAAAAAAAAAGGCTTTGTTTCATTTGTAAGAAATTAATATCCGTGTTAAATTCTTATTAAACTCATATTTCTCCATGCGCAAATACAGAGAAAACGAACTTGTTTCCTTCTCTCTGTTCTTCTCAATCTTTTTAAAAATTACTGGATTTTTTTTAGGACACAGCTCTCTAGAGTGCTGTAAGAGTTAAAGTCAAGTGAACTTTAGTCAAAAGCATACTCTTAAAAGGGGCACTTGGATGCCTTGTTGTTTCAGGTTTCTCTTAGTGCATTCATTCAGTTCTGCATTCAGACCAGTTCTGTAGTGGTGACCATTTATAATCATTAATCTAGCTCATTGATATTGTAATGGGCTCCAAACATTCTCTGTGGAGCTTACATGCTCCACTGCATTTCCTTCTAAATAGCTAATGATGACTTCTTCAGTCTCGTCATTAACCAGATTACCTTCCTCCAGCCAGTTCTCTTATTGATTTCTTTGGTCTGAGGTTCATTTTCTTTTTAAGTTTTTATACTCATAAAAGAGACTCCGTATCGGTGTGTTTGAGAGCAGTTTACATGACTGAACAACAGTGCCCAAGCATAGGTTCAGGTACTGCAATAGCTATTTTGATGAATAGAGGCTTTAACTGTTGACTCATGTTCCTAAAACCAGTGTCCTTTCCTTTCAGACTGGTTTTTTTTGCATAATTTATGAAAGAAAATTGGAGAAAACTAGCGAACAGTCTGGGTGCTTGGGGTTATACTGTATAGCCTGTATATAAACCTATATATAAATATACTGTGCAGTAAAGTCAAAGAATGGCCAGGACTATTAAAGGCTTCCGGTTCTTGGAAGATCAATGTTTAAGATAGGCCTGAACCTGTCTCTTTCATGGTCGGACTCATGATGGACGTGTGTCAGAGAGGCAGGATCAGAGTGCCTGCTGTGGTGACAGCTGTTGGTGAAGGTGCAGTTAAGTGTTCAAAACTTTGCAGTGGATTATTTAAAAGTCAATGCAGAGAAAGGACAGGGAGATACACATAAGGCTATCCTGGATCATGATCTAAATTAGGCTGAAATGTTTTGCTTCTCTTCCATGGGGTGTTTGGAGCAACTGCACTGTTCCTTGAAAGCTTTTTCCAAACCAGTCATTAAGAAAGTCCAAAACATTTCTGTTTCATTCTTTGTTCTGAGAAAACTGTTGACCGTTGCACTTCATGTTTTTACGTGCCACGCTGAAGTCTGAAACACTTGGGAGGTTCAAGGTATTTGAAAATATCTGATTCTACTGGAACTGGCTCCCTGGAACCTTTCATTGGTGTTTCCTGGAAAGGTCGGGCTAGAAAGAAGCTAGAAGTCTGTGAGATCTTTGATCTGAGATTGCTACAGCAATCTGCAGCATTTCCATAGTTCATTGTGTGTCCTCCTTAACCTCTACCTCCTTTTCTTTTTAGGCAAATGTCGTAGCTTTATTTTGCTCCCTGACCCTGTGTGCATGACACAGATGAGCTCTCTGCCAGCTACCTGTATTTCTTGGGGCTCCCAAAGCAGAAACAAAATACTAAACAATAACTGAAGACTGTGTGCCTCTCCCAGGCCATAGTCCCATTATTGTCACCAGACCTAGTATGTATCTGAGGGAGGAGGGGTTGTATGTAAGGTCCTATACTGCATGAGATGCAGCTGCATACCACCTGCCCATTTTCTCTGCCCATCTCATGATTCGTAGCTATGAATTCTTTAGTTGTTTTGAAGATCTTAAGCTTAATGACAACTTGTTTTCTTGAATAGAGGCTGATCCACATCTTGTCTAAAGATTACTGCTGCCGTTTGAAAGCTTGGGGAGATGTTGATAGTCCCCTCCAGTGAAGTGTTGCTGGCGTTCCTGTATTTCACTATTCAGATTGCTGTGGGTCCTGTTTCAAGTGGTTGAGCAGTCTGCCCCCCAGATGGCCAGAACTCCAACAGGAATGTTTGCTCCTTATTGTTTACAAGACCAATTAGCTCTGGCATTGGATTGATTATTTTGTCAATGAGTGACTGAAAACTCCTCAGAGTAAGGAAAAATCAACTGTTGAACAAGACAGAAGCAGTCCAAATCTATTAGTTCACCTATTGCTTGGAAGTTGCTAGTTACATCTTTAGTGACGTTACAGTGAAAGGAAAGAATAGTTTCGTAGTTGACACATACGAAGAATGTCAAGTGTCACAGCATTTCATTATAAATTGCTCTCACTCTGAAATTGTACCTTATTTCTAGTTTTCTAGTTTATCTGTCTTAAGTGCCAGTCTTGTGTTGTATTGTTTTGGTTTGGTTTTGCTATGCCTGTATTTGGTAGATTAAAGTGCCACTTATTATCTGATGTAATTTCCCTTGTAGCTACCTACAAACCAAGGTTTACCAGGGGTGATCTCTGCTGTTGCACAGGCTTACAGTTACCCAAGTATATAGCGTGCATTTAAACTCACATTTAACTTCAGATGTTAGAACATTTTTAACATTTCTTACTTGGCTTTTTAATGCCTCTGAAACATAAGGAGAAGTCATACATTTTCCTACTGTAAGTCCGCAAAACTAGCCTCTTTCTTTGCTTCAGGCCTGTGTCCTTTGGAGAAGGCTAAATGTCCTTTTGAATCATACTTGATGAGCTGAGCATAGCTTTAGGATTGTATGTGCTTCAGAATATGCACAGAATTACCTTTGCACATGGTAAAGAAAGCTACATGGAGAAAATTGGGTGTCCATGCAGTAAAGTTTAAGCTACTATGTGGTTGCTGTAGTCAATAATGTACTGGAAAATATAAACAAGGCTCTTTTGTTTGTCATATTCAGTCTTCTACTTCTGGAAATACTGACAGAAGTGGCTGCTTCTCCTTATTGTTTGCCATTCTCGCACTACAGGAACTCTGAATTCTTTAAGCTCCAACTTCATTCAAAGTCCCGTAGAATCACTGAATCACTTGGGTTTGAAAAGACCCTTGAGATCATTGAGTCCAACCTTTTACCTAACATTGCCAAGTCCACCACTAAACCTTGTCCCTAAGCACCGCATCTACACGTCTTTTAAATATCTCCAGGGATGGTGACTCAGCCAATTCCCAGGGCAGCCTGTTCCAATGCTTGACAACCCTTTCATTGAACAAATTCTTCCTAAGATCCAATCTAAACCTCCCCTGGTGCAACTTGAGGCCATTTCCTCTTGTCCTATTGCTTGTTAACTCAGGAGAAGAGACTGACACCCCCTTCTCTACAGCCTCCTTTCAGGTAGTAGCAGAGGGCAATCAGGTCTCCCCTGAGCCTCCTTTTCTCCAGTTCCCTCAGCTGCTCCTCATAAGTCTT
>NW_010165894.1:26316-51551 GCF_000695765.1 Mesitornis unicolor | reverse complement strand
GCAGCAGTGGGAGCTGATGCAGGAACACAAGAATCAGGATCAGAGTCAGATGAACCAGGAGGGTTCTGCTTGGTCTTCAGCCATTGCAGAATCGAGACGGAAAGAAGGGTCCAAGATGGAAGGGCTCCAAGATGGAAGAAGGGTCGAGACCCTCATGATCCCTCAGCTTTATACTGAGTATGACGTATGTGGGATGCAATACCTCGGTCAGTTTTGGGTTCATTCCCAACCCCGTAGGTGCAGACACAGCACCCATGGTGACACAGTTGGCCATGAGATTACCAGTTGTAGCAGCATATACTGCAAAAACATGCTGCAAGTTTTCAGCAAGTTCAGTCACTTAAAAGAGACTGAGCTGAAAAGTAAAATCACTAAATAGAAAATTAGTTCTATTTAGCTCAAACCAGGAGAGGAGGTTTGGATTGGATATTAGGAAAAAATTATTTACTGAAAGAGTCATCAAGCATTGGAACAGGCTGCCCAGGAAAGTGGTGGAGTCAACATCCCTGAGGCGTTCAAATAATATGTAGATATGGCACTTCAGGATGTGGTTTAGTGGGCATGGTGGTGTTAGGTTGATGGTTGTACCTTATGATCTTAGAGATCTTTTCCAACCTTAATGATTCTATGATTCTGTAGTAATACCCATGACATCTGTATCTTGGTTATCTGAGGTTGGACAGACAGCAAGTGAAAAGTGATTCCAGCTTTGAGGGACCTAAAATCTGACCAGAAAAGCCCAATAAAATCTCAGCCCTTCAAAGGTATTTTAGTTCAGAGTTTTCTGTTGAGTTCACTGAAACATTTGTGTTTATATTGTCTCAGAGTTCTTTTTGTTAATATTATCAGCTTATTCAGGTCAGAGATTGACTTTCCCTGTCATGCTTTCCCTTTCCATGCTTAGCACACTGAGTCGAGATTAAAGCTGTTTCAGTGTGACTGTGGTCCAAATTTATTAATAACATCTTGGGAGATGTAAGGTGAGTTACTGATAGGCTCACAAGAGATCACTATTAAAGCTGCGAGAAGAAACAACCAAGGGAAGCTGATTCTATCACCATAATTGCTGGGAAACAAAACAATTGTAAAACATCAATAAAGATTTAATTACATATTGATTGCTGCTAAAATGTTCCCTGGGTGAACAGGTGCTTTAATAAAGCGGAATCAATTCCTAAGCTGTTCTAACCAGTCTTTTCCAAATGCAAATATTGACTTAGGGCCTTTCTATTCATTCATAGTTTAATTATCATGATTTTATTGCACAAAAATCAAGATAAACACTCAGCAAGGAAAAGGTAACAGGACTGTTGCAGGCCTTCTACTGCCTTTGTGCCAGCCTTTTTCCACCTCCTATGCTGCAGGAAAACCTGTGTACGGGGCCTTTCCAGGGACTGCACTAATGCCACCTTCCTGTCCCTCCCTGGGTGGCTGCTCTGCATCTTCAGATGCAGCACATGCACAGCAAGGGCTGTGCTAACTGGCAGCATGTTAGGGTGCAGGTACTTTAACTCTGCTCAACAAACACACAGGTGTACACAGGAATAGTTGACTCCAACCACTAGCTCTGTTCCTGACACCTGGGAGAACTAACAAATACCTACTCTAGGTATGATGCCAATGCACATAAATCATGTTTAACCCCTGAAGGCTCCTATTCCAGAGAAAGCTGACTTTATATTGTGTTGCTTAATTCTCCCAGCATCCTAGTGCAGATGTGGACTGAAGCCCAGATGGCTGACCACAGAATCTCCAGGCAGTGGCCAGCCACAGGCAAGCAAATGCTTCGCTTAAGAGTTATCTCAGCACTGTGACTTCTCATGAGAAGAAAAGATTGGATGGGTCTGGCTTCATTTGCATTTCTATTTTGCAACAGTTGGAGTAACTTTTGGATAAAATACATTTAAGTGTTCAAAATGAGATTTGAAAAACCCACGTTATTCCTGTCAGGAAACGGAAGAAAAGAACGACAAGTATCTTCACAGAATCACAGAATATTGGGAGTTGGAGGGGACCTCCAAAGCTCATCCAGTCCAACCTCCCTGCCAGGGCAGGATCACCCAGATGAGGTCACACAGGAACACGTCCAGGCGGGTTTTGAATGTCTGCAGAGAAGGAGACTCCACAACCTCTCTGGGCAGCCTGGGCCATGCTCTGGCACCCTCACAGGAAAAAAGTTTTTTATCACGTTCAGGTTGAACCTCCTGTGCTCCAGCTTGCACCCGTTGCCCCTTGTCGTGGCAGTGGACATCAGAGAGAAGAGCCTGGCTCCTTCCTCCTGACACTCACCCTTTACAAATTTATAAACATTAATGAGGTCACCCCTCAGTCTCCTCCAAGCTAAAGAGACCCAGCTCCCTCAGCCGCTCCTCATAAGGGAGATGCTCCACTCCCTCCATCATCTTTGTGGCTCTGCTGGACTCTTTCAAGCAATTCCCTGTCCTTCTTGAACTGAGGGGCCCAGAACTGAACACAATATTCCAGATGTGGTCTCACCAGGGCAGAGCAGAGGGGAAGGAGAACCTCTCTGCACGTACAACCACAGCCCTTCTCATACACCCTAGTATATTAGTTGGGCAAAGTGGGAGATCTCTTTCCCATGCTTAAGAACATTTATTTTTAAGAGAAAATAATCTGAGAAGGATGTTCAATCTTCCTGGTTCCCTATGGTTTCCTCAGGATCACACAGAGACACCCCTGGATGGTGTAGGCCGTTGAGCTGGGTCAAGGAAAAGGCCTGCCTGAGGCACCAGAGCTGGCACTGAGGCATCTGTGGGGCATGTCAGGCAGCACTTCTCTTTAGAGCAGAGGGTGGGTTTGCCAAAATACAGGACAGCACAGCATGTGACCCAGGGGCAGAGGGGAGGTGGGTAGTGCTGGCATGGATGGCCCCATTAGTTGCTCTGGGATGGACTGAAGGGAGGCTCAAGGGGAGAGTATCCTCACTGCTGGGCAGGTGGGAGCCTTTCTGAATGAAACAGCTGATTATTCTTAAATTAATGGTAAATTAGTGTTGATTTATTAATGTAATGTGCTGTGGTGAGGAAATACTGCCTGCCACAGGCGTGGAAATGGAATAATGGAGTCTCCTAGTGTTGTGGCTTATTGCCTGGCTTTCTTGAAGGAGCCCATTTTTCTGTCAAGGTGGCCATCTGATGACAAAATTGTAGACCTTCCTTAGGAGCTATTGGATGGTATCTCCCTTGCAGAGAAGATAGTGCCAAACTGTAAGATGATAAGATAAGAAGGTGTCAAAGATACGACAGGCTTTCGTTCAACTTCTGACCTGAGCCCAAATGCCTAAGCAGACTCTGAAGCCTCTCTACTTCTTTACTGGTTGAGTTTGGTAAGTGCAGAACATCCCCGTGCCTGGGATACCCCAGGAGCACCGAGATGTTTTGTTTGACGCAGTGCAGTGACCTCTTCTCCTCAGACCACATGTAAACAAGAAGGTCACTTCAATTCTCCATCGTTCCCATTGCCACAAACAATACTGGCCTTGTAAGTAGTTGTTGTTCAATCTGGTGTCATCCATCTGAACCCAAAGGACTTGTCCTTGAGATTCCAAGAAATTATCAGTAGAGAATTTGTTGTTCACTAAAAACCTTATGTTAGGCTGCAGGAAAAAAAAATGTGCTTTAGGTTTTATATCTGACTGTCCTTCCAGAAGATGATAGAAACAGTCAGTCCTGGGGACCTGGGCTCCTGTCTGTTTGGAGGAAAGTATGATTTGTTCAAGCTGTGCTTCTGTTTTCCCAATATCCCTTCCTGTTCCAGATCTCAATTAGCCGTGGTGCGTCATCATCATGCCTTGGATTGCTCATATCTGTTATAGGCTTGGGACTGGCATTTCTGACTGCAAGTTGTATGCCTGACACTTAAGGGTGTCATTGGTATGGGAGTTCAAAGCTCCCAAGGACTTGATCCCATAATGCTTAGTATTTCTTTGAAACTAGAAAAATGCATACGGTGATATTTTTCTATGACATAAAAATCATATGGATACATCCAAGTGGTTTTATAGTGCTGAGAAACCTTTCCTGCATTACTGGCTAGATAATAGAAGTCCTTATTGCAAAAGAAACGCAGATGTCTGTAGACTCTGTAAATGCAGGGATCGAACATTTGGAGAAATAAATAGCTCGGGATCATTCAGAGGAACCAAGACTGTTCTCTCTGTGGTAATGAAGAACAGGATATGTTGTAGGCACAATATTATTAATAAATAGTGAGCAATGCAATGCAAATCTGTAATTTAATTTAGGATTTCAGCTGAAATTGCTCTTTGGAGTTATAGATGACAGTGAGCTCTGAAATTGAGTTACAGTCCAAGGAGGAACTGAGTCATGTGTAGCAATGTTCTAGGGAAGCATACAATCACAGTCAGCACTGGGCAAAATGTTATTGACAGTAGTGCATTCACTGGAAAATGGTATTTGTTTGACATAAGTGAAATCTAAAATGACCTTATAAATGAATGTCAGGCAGAAAAATAGGGGAAAAAAATGAAAGTCAACATTTCTATTTATTGATTTTTTTAAATGGTAACTTTATTTTAGAAACTGTTTCAAGCTGAAAAACTAGTATTCAAGGATTTCATTAATCTGCAGCTAAAACATGACATTTTGGAAGGAAGAAAGTTGAATATTTCAGTTTGCTTCAATAGTTTTGTTCTGGTTTTTTTGCTTTCCGAAATCTCTCATAACTTTCTATTTCAGTTTAAGCCAAATAACCACAATTTCCCCTTCAGTTCCTTGGTTTAGCCACTGACCTGAAAGATGCCTTGTTATTTTAGCCATAGAAAAGGCTGATGTTTTTCAAAAGGGAGGGAAGAGTCATTGCTTTAAATGTCACCAGCAAACTTCTCCAACAGAAAAAAACAGTGTTGTGGGGGCTAAATACTGAGTTTAAACAGGTCCCAGAAGGTCTAGACAAGAAGAAATAAGAAGAGTACAGCTGATGGTAACTTCTACCCTTGCCAGAACTTCTTGTTCAAAGCTTATGAAGCAAATCAGAATCACACAACAGCTTTGCTACCCTCTTGTGTAAGTCACAATTTCCAGGGTTCACCTTAACCTTACTTCATTACTTTGCTAGGAAGAAGCTACAACACAAGAATATGAAATATTTTTGTAAGAAAAGCTAAGTTATGGTCACTTTTCTAGTTCGCAGCAGTAAAGTAGCTAAAGAAAAGTACAGAAACTTATTCACACTCTGTGCTGAACAACTGAAGAAGTTTCTTGTTTACTTAGAATTATTTTTCCCTAGCCTAAAATATTAGAATATTCATACAATACTCTGATACTCTAGACACAACAAAAAATGCCTTACTAAGTAAACAAAGCTACTGTTTTCCCTAAGATCATATCAATCATTCATATGAATTCAAAAAATTACTGTTAAAATCCAACAGGGTCTCAATGGTTATCCCAATGCAGTAACCATCTCAGCCTTACCTCTCTCCTCGCAGGCAAGGCGGATAAAAGCTTCAAAGTCTGTGCCATACACATGGAATATTAAAGGCTGAGTCTAGGGCTGAAATTAAAAATGTCCTGCCGTCTTTGAAAACAATTATACAAATAAGAAGGCTCCAGGGAGACTTTATTGGAGTTTTTCAATACTTGAAGGGAGATGGGGACACACTTTTTAGCAGGGCCTATTGCAATAGGACAAGGGTTAATGTTTTTAAACTAAAAGAGGGCAGATTTAGACTAGATTTAACAAAGAAATCTTTTTCAGTGACGGTGGTGAAACACTTGATCAGGTTGCCCAGAGAGATGGTAGATGCCCCATCCCTGGAAGCATTCAAGGTCAGGCCAGATGAGGCTCTGAGCAACCTGATCTGGTTGCTCACTGCGGGGTGATTGGACTAGATGACCTTTAACCCAAGTCCCTTCCATCCCAGACTATTGTATGGTAAATCCACTTATTCCTCACTGCTTGTCATGCTTATGAGACTGAAAGAAATTCCCTGCACAGGACAATTTTGTGCTCTGAATTTCTAAACCAGAGCTGTGTTACCATGAGTAATGTGCTAACTGTAAAATTTAGGTAGAGATATACCTTTACTTCCCACTAATGTCTGTAATGAGGCTAAATTGATTAATTTCATGAAAGTGTTCAGATTCCATGATAAAAGCTGTTAAATAAATAGGATTTTCAAGCAGCAAAGCACGAGATTGGTTTCTTCTGAAGCACTAGATACTGTCCACAGTTAAGAAACTAGTGACCCAATATGATGTGCTTTGTAAGCACTACACTAAGTCTATAGTTCCTTTCTCTTCCTCTTTCATCTGTAAGAAATCCACAGCCATCTAATCATCTCTTTTTCCTGCAAAGTGTTCTGGAAAGGCTGGTCAGACAATTTAAGATACTGAAAACCAGGCTAAATTCAAGGAACATCTTGACAAGATCATCTGTCTTCACATATATAATCCCTTGTCTAACAGCTGTTTCCTAAATAAAATTATACCAGACAAAATAGTGGAAGAACTCTTGGTGGTTTTTTTGGTGGAAGACAGGGAAAGAAGTCTCTCCTTAAACTTGCCAAGTACCCAGTAGGCATTGCTACTTTTTTCTGGTTTCCTGGTGAACTTCTAACATGGTTCTAATGATAGGTCATAACCGCTTTGTTAAATGTTTCAGTGACAGTAAACACAGGAAAAATAATTTTCTAGAATACATTGTGCCTAAAAGCTTTCTTACTAGTTTAGGAAAATTGTGGTTAAGAACTGTAGCATTTGGATGACCTTCCTTTTACTGTTCTTCCAGCTAATACAAACACTCAATTCTAGTATAAATAAAGGCAAACATTAGTGATAATAAACTTTTAAACTCAGTCACTGACACGTTTATAGCTAGGTTGGTACTTGAGGGATCCAGTGCAATTTAAAAGGCAATAAATTGGAACAAACTCACTCTATTTTGGAGGCTGTTTATGTACTCTTTTAATTTGGTGTCATATTTATTTGGGGAGAATTAGATTATCCTATTCATTAGATGCAGTGGCTGGTGATGAATGGAACAACATTCCACATCAATGGCATTAATTGAATCCTCACAAGCACAGATAATACCCCTGCAGGAAACAGGAGAAGATGGTAAAGTTCTCCAAAGTAGGACTGCAAATACTGTAGGAAGAGGGAGCACTACTGGATAGCCAGGATTATTGGCAGCAGTTGAATGCTTTTCATTTTTTGAGAGACTACTTCAAGAGTAGCTGTGATCTTTAGGCATACAATTAGGGTCAGATGCCCTATGTGCTAGCCATGGCACAAGTGCATGTTAAGGGGAAGGTCCTGCTCCAAGTCTGAGTTTAAACAGAAAAATCACACAAGGTATGGGATAGGTAGCAGATATAGCCAAGGGGAAAATAGGTAATTTAGGATGTGGTTTAATGATACAGGTTAGCTACTATGCTAATTACCTGCTGCCCTAGCAGACCTGATGTACTTCCTTTACTTTGGCATCTACGTGACTCAGTGACCATCTGGTTCTGGGGAAGAAGCAGCAGAGAACTTATTTCAGTATTTGTAGCCTGAGGCTGAAAATTTGTTTCAAGGGGTTGCCTGAACCAACTAAACAGCTCACTGATGGTGAAAGGTGTTCCCCCTTCCCTGCCTCAAACCACATACTCTTCCCTGTCACTACTTCCAGGCCTTGTCTGATCCCATGCCAGCCCTAACAGCAAAAAGTAGTTAGTGCTTTGCCTAGGAAGAGAACTGCATCAGCTTAGTCTGAGACTGTAGTCAAGGCAAGGGAGAAATCCCCTTCAGCAGGCAGGGCTACCTACTTAAGCTCAGTAATAACAAATCTGCCTCTTTCCTTTCCTGCCAGCTCAGACCCTTGCCCTGGTCGGACCATCAGGCTGCTGGAACCACTATAGGGGAATCAGCAGGGCAGACAGAGGGGAGGGTAGGGCCATGCCAGTCAGCCCACTGGATTACCTTCCTTGGGTTTTGATATTGCACCCATATAGGTGCTTTTTAAAATGGTATTCCAGCTCAGCAGACATAGGAAACCTTTTCAACGTGTCTTGTCCAGGATCACCCGTGATGTCTGAAGCAGGACCAAGGAAAGAGTACATGTCTCCTGAGCTGCAGGAGTAGTTAGTGGTAGTGTAGTAGTTAGTGCTATAACTAAATCTTTTGTCTCAGGGGAAATTTACTTTACTTCAGAGGGAAGCCATAATCAAAAGGACTGGCAGACCTTCCAGCAAAACTGATTTAAACCTCAGGTTCGTAACAAGACCCAGATGATTTTCTTCTAGCTCATCAATAACACATTCTTGGGTCTGCTGAGGATTTCTTGGAAATGTGTCATTTTTCCAGGGAGCATGTACTATTGATAGAGCCATAAGCCACTGCCAATTAATGAGGGCATCATGCAGTGTTCAATAATGAGCATGAGCTTTTCATGCCAGTCCACTTTGATTCATGCCTCTGCTATGACTCATGCCAGCCGTCTTGCAGATGAGAAGCAGTTTGTTGCGAGCACATTACTTTGTTGTCAGTGAAAGGTGAAAATCAGCCTGAGACATTGATGAGCTTAGGTCCAAAAAGAGTAGGAATCCAAGCTTCATTGCATTCTGAGTTTCCTGGTTGCTTCCTATGGAAAAGTTTCTGCTCTTGCACATTCCAATGACACAAAGCAGTGAACAGTGGCAAAGTGTGTTGAAGCAACTGTGCACTGGATGTATGGGACCCTCCGAGATCCCTGATGTTACCTGTATTCATGATGGATCCTTTCCATCACTGATGTGCTTCCAGTTTGCAGGCAAAGGGCAGGTGTCCTCAGCAGTGTGCGCACCTGAACAGTTCTGGAGGCATTTCGGGTGGTATTTGGAGGGATTTTTCCTGAATGTTTTGAACACATGCCTCAAACCTTCCTGCTGGATAAATGAGAGGGACAGTGCAGCACATGACAGGAGTGATGATTACTCATGCAAAAAGCAGGTGCCAGAACTGTCCACTAGGAACACTGATGACTCTGAGCTCTCCCATAGCATGTCCTCTGCCAGGGGCAGGAAGACTGGAAGGCAGTAAGTAGCACTGTCCTCATTTTGCTGAGGCAGAAACAGAGGTGAATGACCGATTCAGGGTCAGCAATGGAGCAGGGATTAGGAAGCAGTTTGTCAGAGCCTCAGACAAATCACCCACCTGGGGACTCCACCTCTTCACTCTTCTTGTGCAGGGTTATGTTTCTGACCTGTGCTTTCAATATTTCAGTCCTGAGAAAGTGCTCTCAGCCAAGGTCTCAAAAAGGTTAAAGCAGTAATAGCCACAGAGGGAGCAACATGGACATCTATAAAACTAACCATTTCAGAGCACTAATTTCATTGCAATTTCAAGCTAATTGCAAATATTGTATCTAAGAACATTTCCAGCCATCTGCAGGAAGGGAATGTCACAGTGCTTGAAAGGCATCATGTATTTATGATTGTGTCTTGCTGATAAATAAATTCTAGTGCAGTGTGTTATGGATATCATGATGATAATCATGCAGAACAAACGTCTCCTGCTGTTACTTGGAGGTATTTACACAACACCTTTATTGTAGTATCTGCATATTTCCTTGTGTGTGTAAAGTCCTGTTACATTTCGCCTCTGTTTTAGAGTACAGAACTGAGTGAATATGGGGACATGGGGACTGTTGCTACTCCCTACAGCAGAGCATGGCTGTGCCTGTTGTCACACAGGAAACCTGTGATGCTGTGAGGAACAAAATTGCATCTTCCCAGATCCAAGGCTAGTAGTCTGTCAACTGTGTCTCCTCCTTTTACTGTGGATCTAGGTAAATATTTGCAGTCTCTTTCAGTCTTTTCTCTGATGAAAGTCAACTTTCATCAGGATCAATCCTAAGGTAACAAGAGTGTCAAAGGGACCAAGGAAAGGTAGGTCTGTGTCCCATGCCCAGAGCAAGAACAGCAGCAATGTCAGGAAAGTGGAAGTTTGTGCTCTTACCATCTCTGTGCTCTCTGTATTCTGGGTAAATCGAAATCCTCACTTCCTAGAACCAGAGGTTTTGACAGACACCAAGTCCGCTGGAAGGTAAATAATTTTCGTAAAATATACAGGGCAGGCTTCACCATGTGGTACAGCTTTGTTTATTTTTTGATGCTCCCTGAATCAGGCAATGGAGTTTGAGCTCTAAATGAACCTGCCACCCTGTTGGATCAAGCTGTGGCACAATTTGCCTTTCTGTCTACTTAGAACCAGCTCTTGAGGCTTGTTGCTCCCTGGGAACTGAGTTTTGATGTTCAGACCATTTCATGAAATTCTCAAATCATCTGTGTTTGTCACCAACTCCTTTCAAGGACTTGTGTGTAATGTATAAATAAAGTCAGCTATGCTTACCATTTTCTTTCTGTGCAAGGTGACCTGTAAGGACTTGACATGTGAAGCTACCTGATGAGGTGGCAGTGTAACAAATAATCTGCAAGATCTCCCTCCCACATGCCAGTTAAATAGCTCTACGTATGCATATAGCCTGCAGGTTTTGAGAGTTCCCAGCCAAAGAACTGAGAGTTTAACACCACTACTTTGCAAGAGCCTGCAGCCTTTCAAAGCAAAGCCAAAACTGTTTTTAAAAAAATACCTGCTTGTAAATTGATTTAATGAGGTACGTTGTCCCACTAATCATTGTTACAATACTTGTTATGACACTTTTCTCATCTAATGATCAGTGGAGACATTATATTCTGAAGTCTCAAAAGTTTGTGCTGAGAGGGACATCCTACCAAGCACAACATTTCTCTCTTGAGGGCAGGGTGAAGTTATTACATCATGGATTAAGGCTAAATAATCCCAGGGGTCAAAACATTCAGACTGAATTTGCAACATAGCTCTTAAAATATTTCCCATTTTCCTCTAGAATAAGCCAGCTGAAAAAACACACTCATGTTACTTGTTAATTTTAGCATCCGGCAATCAATGAGACCTTGATGTTGTGTGCAAAGGAAATTGAAACCTTACCCCAGAAATAGCTCATCTTAAAAGGATTTTTTAACATCCCAGATTGTCTGGACTCCAATCCTGGTAGCTGGTTTGTCTGGACAGATTCAATGCCATGACTGAGTACTATGGATTTTGTTGAAGTTCTCGTGTGTTTCTGGGGTCCAGTTAATATCTTCTCAAGTTCATAACCTATGGTCGGAGCAGAGAGCTGCACAAAACTTGCTTTTTCCTGTTGACTTTAACAAGAAGTGTGGAGGCTAAGCACCTTTAATAATAAATAAATGTGTGTGTATGAAGTGACTGTCATAGTAAATAGACAGCAATAGATGCTGAATCACAGCAATATGAAAGGATTCTCCAGAAAGATCTGCCAGAGCTTGCTGGGTTTTGCTTTTCCTATAGATTGTGTTATGTTTGCCTTATGAACATATGCAACACAAGATTTTTACTCCCAAAAGCCTCAATGATTTGCATGTGAATACTGGGACATAGCTTTAAGAGTGGTTTCCCACTCTGCAATCTTGGCCGCAGTCTGAGAGCTCAGCTTCTCTTGCTTGTGGTTCCTGCGTGTTATTACTCAGGGCAGAGGCTGGACAGTTATGCAGCATGAAGTCTGCTTCTACTTCTGCTTTGACACAGCCCAGGCTACGTGATCAAAAGATGCTGGCGGCGTTGTCTGAGTACACCAGATGATTTTTTTGAAAACCAATATATTAATTAAGGGTGTTTCAGAGTCTCATTTGTGAGAGTGGTATTACTGGTAACATACATACTGTGGATAGTTCATAAACTCCTTGTGTCTGTCACTCCTCCTGGCAGAGATGATCCACAGAGATAATCCGCAGTGACAACATGGGTTGAAGACAATTAAACTAAAGCAGCACTCGGTCACTCAGTCTGCATAAGCACAAACCTAACTTTGCCACCTCCAGCACAGTTAGCATCAGGCTTCCCAAAATCCAAACCCAGGTCACTGTGAAACAAATAGAAAGCCAAGTTCATGCTGGCTGAGGTTTCAACTCAAAAAAAAAAAAGCTGCTTCTAGTCTTTCATGCCTCTTTCCAAGAAAACTACTATAACAATAATCACAGAATCCAAGACCGTTAGGGATTGGAAGGGACCTCAAAAGCTCATCCAGTCCAATCCCCCTCCCAGAGCAGGAACACCCAGATGAGGTTACACAGGAAGGCGTCCAGGCGGGTTTTGAATGTCTCCAGATTTTGTCACAGTACACGGAGGAAAAAGACCCCATTTTCCAAAGGAGTATAAGGAAAATTTATCTCAAACTTTGAAGGTCTTGCAGTTTAGCAGAAATCTTATTGAAGAAAACAGGGCCTGCACAATGTCTTTTGTAATATAATAATGGAAAAATTAGCTTTTGTCCATCCTACAAGAGTGGTACTGTTAGGAGCAAAGGAACTTTGATCTTTAGACCATGAGACAAAATCTTGTTTGGAGAAAAAACCAGCAGGCTCACATGAGTAGCGGACAGCATTATTAAGGTTGTTTACAAATTACAACATTCCTTTGAAAACAAAATCCTGATATAAGGATAAAATTCTCAGCAGTCATGGAATCACTTAGGAATGGAAATCTGAGCAGGTTTCAGCTTACAGTAGGTAGAAAAGGATCATTATTTTGACAGAACAAAAATTATTTTTACGACAGATACACTTGACATATGTGTAGAAAAAAATAGTTTGTTTTTTCATGCCTGAGCTTCCAATTTAGGATGCCTCATTGAAACGAAGAATGAATTAACCTGCTAACTAAGTGTACTTCATGATAGTTCAAAATTGGCTAGGCATGGATGGGGACAGAGCTTTGGCCCAGGTCCCCCCATTATAATGACTCTGTAGAGTTGCAGAATCCATTTCCATTTATACAAGTGAATCCTGTTTCACTGACTCTGGTGATGCTCTGCTGCTTTACAGCAGCTGAAAATCTGGTTTTAATTCAACCAGATGTTAATTTTCAAAGGCTAAGCAAGTCTTGACTGCCCGAAAACAGGCTTTTTAAAATAAAACACTCTTCCAACCTCCCCTACTGGGGTAGCTGCCACTTCGTCTGCTAACATTTGTCCTGCTTTCAAGATTGTTGTGAGGCTTTATAGCGCTTGCAAAAAAAATGCAGAAAATTATGTTCGAAGTATGAAACACTTTTACTATCTTTAATCCTGAAAAAAAGACATGAAATCAGGAAACACATTGATTGCAGTTTATTGGGAACACCTGGGTATAAAATCATCACCTGAGACATCAGGGCATGGAGAGGAGAGAAAATGCAACTCCATCTAATACCAATCTAAGAAAATTAATTGAGGGTTAATTGCTAGGCAGAGGCCCTAAAAGACTTCAGCTTTGTTTATGCTATTTAAGGGGCTGGACATGGTGCTTTTAGGTGAGTTTCTGGGGAACATGGGTCTGAAAGGAGGCAGGAAATTCATATAGCTGTCACTACTGAAGGTTAGAGTATTTCCCCCTATGTTAATTATTGTTAGAGATTCAATTAAAAGATGGATTTGGTTTTTGTTGGGGTTTTTTTAAGGTGTTTTATTCTGAGACACTTGTTACTTACAGAAATGTTTATCTGCTGATCTGGAAGTTTCAAAGTCTGTTTCTGTCCAAAAAGAATTTTCTGCCTGTACCTGAAGGGAACAGGGAGTGATTTTGTGCTACTGTGAACTGCTGAAATATTTATGCTACCTCCTTAAAAAGGAGGATATTTCAGGGTAATAGCATCTTGGGGAAGCTTGCTTGCAGGTACCTTCTGCAAAATTGTTGTGTTGGTTTTTTTTCCTCTGTGCATCGCAGAAAGGTATGCCAAGGCCTGGAGAGATTAGTGACTTGGCAGGCTGGGATAAAGCAATAAGACTACAAGCAAAGCTGGCATTGAGATTGCATCGGTCGTTGTGATATCACAAATACCAGGCAGCAGAGCACAGGACTGTAAGAGCTGGTCCACAGCCATCATCAGCTACAGCACCAGGTAAACTCTTTTACTGGCTAACTAGGCTGTATTCTTAAAAGCAGTATGGTTAGGAGGTACCTTAATGAAAGCCCTCCGGTTTCAAGCCCTGCATTATCTTGTCTTCATGCTAGTACTGCCCCTCTACCTGTACTGCCTTTTCTTGCTCTCTAATTGACTCTACCTGGTGCAGGTACAAATGGTAATTGCAGCCCGAACAGCAAAGCTCTTTCAGTAATTTTTGGTACATAGATTGTCTGTTTCTCTGATCCTAGTGATCTTACTTTGCAGCTTGTCCTGGTTTCTGTAGATCTTTCCTCACTGTGGGTAGCTGCATTTTGCATGAGGTCCTTACACATTGACACTTGTTGGGTACCGCTGCTATGTTGCTCTACGCATCCTCAAATTGCA
Source organism: Mesitornis unicolor (assembly GCF_000695765.1). Taxonomy (NCBI): domain Eukaryota; kingdom Metazoa; phylum Chordata; class Aves; order Mesitornithiformes; family Mesitornithidae; genus Mesitornis; species Mesitornis unicolor. The sequence continues at coordinate 37,218 of NW_010165894.1, read as the reverse complement.
TTTGCACTTCTCATAGCTGCCTCATGTTATGAGCTCACTGTAATGCTGGAAGGTCAGTGTTATGTCATCATCTAGCAGCAGCAGCAACCATTGCTTTTGTCAAAGGATACTATAGTAGCTTCTAATGGTACCTCAGAAGATGGACTCGGGCATCTACCTTGGTGTTGTGGAGAGCAGCATCCCAAAGCATCTTGTGCACCTGCATTATAATTATTACTGAGTCTGTGCTGGTATCAGACTCTGCTCCTCAGGGTTGTGGTACATAGATAAAACTCCACATCCACCCAATATTGAACTAATATTGAATAAACAGATATTGCCGTATCTCTCTAGCACTCAAGTGCTCAGACACGACAATAACAGGACAATTAGGAAAGATGTAGAGAGTTGTTATACATACACTTTGGAACAATGATTTGTGGCAGACTTCACCAATGTTTTTGTTCAATGATAATTTACCAGCTCATGGCTGCTTACATGTGTATTCACTCGGTTTTCATCAGCTGATACTTCTGAGCATTTGAGCTTCATGTTGACTCCTTGTTTCTGCTCTCCTGTCACTAAAAGACAAAAAAAAAATTCAATAACTAAATATGTTTGTCCAAATTTGTTTATCCAACTCTCATTACTTACTGAGAGCTACTTAACATTTTCTCTACAGTGTTGTGGAGGACATACTAAAATATGAGGCTGTCATACTCCACTGTGATCCAGAGAGGGACTGAGCCAGCCAAATACAATTATGCAAGCTGGAACATGAACGGCATCCAAAATACACAGCAGGAATTCCCCCTGGTACAGTAGCACTCAAAAAACATGCCATACATTTGCAATAACTACAAAAGGTCGGGTTCTCAGCTTTACGGCCTGTTGGACAAAATGGACTCACTAGTTTCTTTTCATTAGTACTTGTACTAGACTGTACCTGGCTTCTTCTGTTGCATCCTCCTCTGTATTGTAAACTGAGAAAAGTCTATGATGTCAATATAGGAATAAGAGCTCTTTTCAGAACTTATAAGGCAAAAGTTCAACGTGGGGTGCTTTTCCTTCATTTACTATGGAACTTAAGACTCTGTTAGAGACTTCTATAAAACACACTTTTGGGTGCACTTGTGACCATTTGCAGCAATTGTAAATACTACAGCAATTATGCTAAGACTAGTCAAAAAATTTCATCCCATTTACATGCCAAGTACTTTTTGCCTTATCATAACATTGTCTGCATTGTCAGTATGGTGTAGCATTTTTCATTTCCTGCTCTGAAAGACTGTTTGGTTCTACTGAACATTGTTAAGCAGATGTAGCATTTCACCCAAGAGTTGGTTGTGTTTCAATTCTGGATAAAGTGATTTCTGTAAATAAGGCTTGCAAAATGCTTTCTGTCTGAACAAAACTATGGGCCAGTTTTTATTACATGCTATTATTATAATTATAGGATCTTCTGCTTAATCAGGATGTGCTTAATTAGGATAGCCATTTAATTGGGACATCTCCCAAGGAACCAATTTAGCTTAATGTTATTAGTACTATCTAATCAGGGCAGCTTAGGAAAAAACTTGCTTTTAAATAATAAGACCCCAGCAGAGGAAAAGATAAGCTGATGTCTTGCTGCTCTGATGCATACAGTCCATTACCTAAAGGTTCAGACCGCAGCACTGCTCAAGTAGCTGCAGGGATGATCTCCTTAAAGTAACAGAAGACAAGCACCATTCTTCTGTTGGGAAAATACCAGACACAACCTTCACTCTTGCTGTTGGCTGCCATGTCCTTACACCAGAAAACCCTGGCAAATGAGACCTGTGAACTTCATATTGTACCAAATGTGCGGGCAGGGAGGAAGTCTTCAACAAGAATAAAGGGCAAAATGAAAAACATCACATTTTAATCGCGAAGTTATTTGCAAGGATATGAAATAAAACAACAACAGGTCTTAAAAGGAGAGATGTTCAAACAGATTCCCAATTGAATTGTTTGTCACTGAGCTTCTGATCATATTTTAGTGGAAAAAAACCCAAACCCCTCTTCTATGTTAAGTTTTGAAGTTAATGTCATTGTGGTTATACACTCAGCAATGAGGTACCACCACTAAACAAAAGCTGCAGTTGTAAGGAGACATAGAATCATGTAAGTTAGACTTAAATTTCAATAAGTTCAAAGGCACCATCTTCAGTGATCAAACTCAAGACTCAGCTTGACCTGTGAGCTAACATGATCACAGATGGGCAATATGAGCCTGCAGAAACTTGGAGTGAAAGAAAACAAAGTAGGGGATAGACTTACAGTTGTAACTTAGTGACATCCTGTCATAATTGATGCAGACTTACTGGTCTTCATGGTATGAAAATTGTAGCTTAAGACAGTGAGATGAAGCAGCAGTACATTTGCTTGAGCAAGGTGGAAGCACTGGAACAAGGTTTCCCAGAGGTGCTGTAGAATCTCCATCCATGGAGACAGTCAAAACTCATCTGACCATGGTCCTGAGTGACTTGCTTATGGTGACTCTACTTTAGCTCAGGGGTTGGACAAGATGACCTCAAGAAGTTCCTTCCAACATAAACTGTTCTGTGATTCTGTGAAGGTTCGGACCACAGTCACCTCAGTATGGATAAAAAACAAGTCCAGAGACAGAGTTTAGTTAGCCACAATATTGACTTTGAAGCTGGCTTAAGAAATCCCAGTCCCCAACATCGCCTCTTTGCTGTTTTCTTCCCATGCTGCAAGGTCACTGTCTCTCTGCTTCTGGTGATATAACTATTAATAGCAACACAGCATTAACTGGATCAATGATAAGACAAGGTTAAAAATAACAATTTTCTTTTTTTTATAATGTTTATTTTTTAGTGCAATTTTTAAATGCATGTCAGCTCAGCTATCCAGTTCCCAGCTCTGCTGGGATATACTGTCACAGTGTGCAGGATAATAAACAAGTGGATGGGGAGACAGCTAGGAAGAGACCAGCAGGATGCCTGGATCTAACAAATTGTATAATTGCACACTGGCTTATACTGTCTCTCACTGAAAGCAGGAATAGCTGTTACTTTGTTAATTAATTAGTAAAATCAGGCCTATGTCTTTAGCTGACTGTATCTCCTAGGTACTCTTCATATGAGGATAGGAAGAACATACAAAACGAGGCATGCTTGCTTTAGATGCAGTTGAGGAAGTCTAACAGTTAACCAAATAAGAATTAAAATTACACGAACATATACCCAGCGAGTTCTGCACAGGCACATGTTCCTCAGGGACTGGATGGCTCATTAGTACTATAGAGCCTGCAAGAAGTGAACTCATGAAAACTAAGTTAATTATAAAACCAAATAACTCCCCAAGAAGGGGACTTGTTCTAATTTAGTGACTGCCCATCCTTATTCAGGTCACCTTGTACAGCCCTATGTCCTTTTCAGTGCTATTTCTCCCTGAGCCTAGTCTGGATTGAAGATGCTGGGCCTGCAGTTTTCAGAGATTCAGATACAGCTAAGATGGAAGCATCCTATTGATTGGTGTGCTAGTGTAGGATTGGGTTCAACACCTGCTCAGTTACAAACTCCCTTCATGACTTCGGCATGTCACCTTGGAGCTGAATTTATTAATAGATACAGATGGAGCTTAGGCACCTATATTCCAAAATGGGATCCTCAGAACTCTTCCTAACCTTAGACTTCCATTGTGCCAGTTCCATGGTTCACCTAAAATCCTGCTGTGGCTATGTCCAGAATCCCCTCGATTTCATTACCACTGATGAGTTGTTCACCTTCCCAGTTCCTGCTGCTGTCTGTAGAGCAGGGGCTGCCCAGCCTGTGCTTCTCCAAAGACCTGCTCCATTAGATGTGCATCAGCAGCTCAGACAAGGCAATACTCTTCCTCTTTGTATGTCTGCTGAGTAGCTGATGTATACGCAGTGCATGCAAGATCCTTCCCTTCACAGCTTCTGCAGTAACTGAGAGAGCTGTATTGGCAGCACAGGTAGATGGGCAAAATTATCTACCTGTGATTTCAGGGCTCTGAAAAGAGAAAGACAAGGTGTAAACCTATTTAATTCATCAGTGTATTCTGTTCCCAGGAGTCCCAAATGTGTATGCATATTCCATGCACAAACTTGTGGCGTGTAGGAAAGCACCCAGTGGTGTTCAAGTCAGTGTGCTTCTGAAGCTGGAAACTGCCTATACTTAATTTCTGTGTACCATGATGGCACTGGGAGGCCTGGAACTTGTAGAAGATGCTGCTAGTAGTTATTCACAATTAATGCATGTTTAACAGAGGATGCAATGCGGATATTCTTTCCTAACAGGGCAATGATTTGTAAGCCTCTATTAAAACACTTAACAGTGTTTTCCTGAATAGATATTATAAATCCTATTTAAAAAAAAAAGAAGTTTGATAAATAATGGATGTTCCTGGAAGTTGATATTACTTATTGGCCCCATGCCTCTTATTAATTTGTATTTAGTTATAAAAGGAAATATGAAACATCATTTGCTCTTACTATAAAATGGGAGTCTGCCACTGATAAGCACGCTTAAAATAAGCATCACAGTGGTTATTTTAATTCCCTACCTATAATAACAGACTATGGAGACAAAAGTAAATGCAACCAGTCTAGTTGGTGGCTGAATCATAGCAACAGCATCAATTGATTTGTTTTCAGGTCTAAAAAAACTAATAAAGACTTTGCGTAATCTCCTAGATACAAAAGGATTAACGTTAATGTCTTAAATTTGTTCCTTATGCTCAAATACTCTCTCTGTACACACAGATGCTTGCTACTTCCTCTTTCATGTGAATTCTATTTGTAAAAAGTTAAACTGAGTTAAGCTGGTTGTAATAAAGGCACATTCCTTCTTATTATACTTAAAAGAAGCTATTAGCTGTTCTGTACTGCACCAAATCATACCATTTATTTACGGTCCAATCACAATAGTCCATTCATGTGTACTTTACAGTGTTTATCATTACTGTTTTCTTTCTAGTGACGCTGATGTGTTAACCTAGGAACTACTGCATAGTAGGAAGTCTAAAACCACGCCACTTCTATTCCTGACATAATTTCAAGTAAACAAATTTTTTACTGCATTCAACCTGTTTGCAGAATTGAGGGACTGCTTTTCTTCCTTGTAGGTCGTTGCTTGGAAACTGGCAAAATAAAAAAGTGGATTTTCTTAATGAATTCTTTTTAAAATATATAGCGTACACTTATTCTATGGCCTAGATCCTGAGAAATAATATGGGCTTATGACTCATCTTGTACATATATACTTTAATCCTGAGATGCTTTGCATATCATTGTTCTAGCTGACTGTGGTTTGCGGAAAACCGATAACTAAAAATATTCTGAAGCATAAAGCCTTACATGTCCTCACTTAAAGCTTAACCTCTGCAGATCTGGAATGTAATAAATTCATTTTGCAGTGCAAAGAATTGAGCTTATGCTGGATCAGGATTTTGTTTTCAAATATATTGCCTGTTGCTCTGAGGGCAGGTAGAATCACAGAATGTTAGGGATTGGAAGGGACCTCCAAAGCTCATCCAGTCCAATTCCCCTGCCGGAGCAGGAACACCCAGATGAGGTTACACAGGAAGGCGTCCAGGCGGGTTTTGAATGTCTGCAGAGAAGGAGACTCCACAACCTCTCTGGGCAGCCTGGGCCAGTGCTCTGTCACCCTCACTGAGAAGAAGTTTCTTCTCCAATTGAAGTGGAACCTCCTGTGTTCCAGTTTGTGTCCATTACCCCTTGTCCTATCATTGTTTGTCACCGAGAAGAGCCTGGCTCCATCCTCGTGACACTCACCCTTTAAATATTTATAAACGTGAATGAGGTCTCCCCTCAGTCTCCTCTTCTGCAAACTAAAGAGCCCCAGCTCCCTCAGCCGCTCCTCAGAAGGGAGATGCTCCACTCCCTTGATCATCTTTGTAGCCCTACGCTGGACTCTCTCCAGCAGTTCCCTGTCCTTCTTGAACTAAGGGGCCCACAACTGGATGCAATATTCCAGTTGCGGTCTCACCAGGGCAGTAGAACGCTTCCTTTTGTTTCAGTCAAGTAATTCCCTACCCCTCTCCGACAATACTTTTTATTTAGGACTTCTTTGCCCAGCTGTCTGTCAGAAACGAAAGGACATTACAGTTTGCAACAGTGTGTCTGTATTTCTGATTAATGGAGTTAGGTACACACTGAATTTTAAATGGAACTGGTGTCATTAGGTTATTTCATCTGCTTTAAAATCTTAACCAAGCTCCCAGCCAGCTTCTGTTAATTTTGAATCCTGTGAACCTTCCCAAAACACAAGCCTGCAGGTACATGCACATTGTGCTCCTGAAGCAGTGTGTGTATTTGACATTACATTATACAAATTGATGTATGTTGATTCTTGTGAGTTTAACATAAGTGCTGAGGAGACCGGAAGTTTCCAGTATTTTTCAGCTCTGTCTCTGCCTTGAATGCAGTGTGTTTCAGAAAGTGGTTACATTGGTCTTTGGGACATCAGGATCTTTTCTACAATCTGTCTTGAAATGAAAGAAATAACTGATACGTGTAATTACTTTTAGTCACTAAGTTAGCCTATCAACTAGATTAATCAATGCTCATTATAGGTATAGAGGCTACAGGCATAGCACGAGATAAGTGCATTCTACATGCAGTTACCTTGTAATAAAATGTAATCAAGACAAATATTTATGAATAATGAAGTAGTGTTTGCCCACTAGCTGCTGTCAGGGAGGCTTTGTATTCCTATAGTCTGGATAAGTAACACAATAATTCAAGAGATAAAATTATTATAATCAAAGGACAGAATTATTTTACCTGGGACATTAAGGACAAAACTCTGCCTTATTTTTAAGAGTTAAAGTTTCATGTTCTGGATGTCATCATAGCTTTTGATTGATAAAAATCTGTATTTCTACTGCTAGAGTTTGCTGCTTGATGGTGTATTTGCATTTGTGACATTCTACAAAAAATACTTATTCATATTATTGTTATTATGTTATCATGTCTAACATAACCCATCATATTTTGCCAATAGGTAGAAAAAATGTGCAGTGCTATATATTGTGTACTGTGACTACATTTTCTTAGTATTATGGGTGGTAATCTGTATTATAGTTGCTATTGAATAACGTATTTTCTATCATATGGGATGAATGCTACAGCACTATTTAACCAAGCATTTTTAATAAATGGGTGGTAGGATCTCATCAATTTAAGTTCTGATTAAAATCTCTGGAATAGATTTTTACCATATAATCTCTGTGCTGCTACTGGGCTTCATGTTTACTAAGCACTTATTGGAAGGACAACAAAACAACTCTAAGGCCTAAGGAGCATTGTCTGGCAGGAAAAGGTATTTAACAAAAGCATAAATCGCAGGTTTATTCTACTTATGACTTTCTGAGTTCAAAGAAGTGCCTTTGTAAAGCAAACTGAGAAAGTGAGGGAAAGTCTGAAAAACTATGTGGATGTTGATTCTCATAAAATATAAATCCAGGTTAACCACGATTCTAAGCAACAACATTTTCCATTGAAATCAATACTGGCCTGAAAATCAGGCCATTAATTAGAAATTTAAAGAGAGTGGCATGTAATGAAACATCAAGTGACCTTGTGAGAAGACACACAGATCAAAGTAAAAGAATCCCTTAAGCACTTAAGATGTGATGTCTTAATTTACAATAATCTCTGTTAGACTGTCACACTTCGTATGTTTGCACTGCATTTGCAAATAGCAAACATACAGTGTAGACCTGACTGCTGTCACAACATTACCAAACAGTGATGACGATTACATCACGTTCATGCCGTACAACAGCATGCCAGGCAGGTAGCACGTACTACTTTTTTCCTTGTGTGTGTAAATGTAATAAACATAACCTCGTTACAGCACAATTTATGGTCATCTCCAGTACCTTGGTTTGCTTTCTGTTGAGGCAGGTAACCCAGGTCAGAGAAATTTACCAATTCTTTTAACCCAGTCAAAGCATCTCTGAGGTTCAGTAAAACTTTTTATCAATAGCCCACATCGGTTTTCATCTCAGCAACCTTGGTTACTTTCTGTTTGGGGTTCTGGTCAGAGTTCAGGACAGTATGTCACGTAGGACCCAGTTTCCTGTGCAATCTGGGAAGTCTGTGAAGATGAGTAGAGTCCTAACATTGGAATATTCCAATGTCCCATGTTGAATTTTTTATGCTTAGTCTGTCCTCTCCTCCTTGGTTGGCTGTGCTGCACCATTGTCTGTCCTTAGGAATAACGTATCAAGCTATTAATCCCTCATATATCAATGGCTCTTATCATACAGTATAACTTGTTTTTTTGTGATGAACACTAGTTAAGAACTAAATCTAATGTACTTTTATATTATGAATAGTATTATGACATTTTACAGAAATAGGCACAAAGAAGTGAAGCAACACAGGCAATATTATTTTATTTGTTATTAAACTTGCCATAGCATGCCACTTATATCACATAAATAAGTTGTTTTCTTGCTCTGAAAACCTTACTGTCTTCTTACAACCTGTAACAAGAGGCAAGATTTTAAAAAGTGTTAAAAAAAAAAAAGGGGGGGGGGGGGGAAGATGGATGAGGTCTTAAAGTTGTACAGACTCACAATTGGCACAACTCCTGTACGTTTCCCCAACATGGCCTTTATAACTCGGTAGCAGAACTTTGTAAAGAGCATACTTAAAAGCATCACTGTATACAGTGAACACAAAAATACTTGATCCTTCTTAGATATGAACCTTATTTGTTATTTACAAATGGATAAGATGTATGTACATTATTTCTGTTCTGTTACCCTCTGCTGGGACCAAAGAGACATAACCCCCCTTGCTTGCACTAAAACCTCAAAGCAACAAGTAAAATGGCTCTTCCAACCATGCAGGCACAGTTGCATCCAGCTTAGTGCTTTTGCCTTCAAAGGGAACAGCTGCTAATCAGTTCTGAACTCGCAGTACAATATCCTCTACAACATTTGTGCACAGCTGCATAAGACTTGATGTCCACACAGAATGAAGAAGTGGTGATAAAGACACCTTTCCTGTTACAACTCTTTGTGCCAGCAGGATGACTAGTGTGTAAATAAAGACAGGACTTATACATGGCACAGATATTTAGTCCTTTGGAACTTAGATATATCTTTTTGTTCTCTGTTTACTCGAAAGTTTATTTAGTTACCTAGCGACAGAGATGTGTTCATGGAAGTGCCAATTCTAAAGGTAATTCTGTTTCTATTTAAGACACTGGTGCTTGGAAAGTTGTATACATAAGATCATAAATCGGATCATCAGAATTCTATGTCCATGTTTAGCAGAATATTCTTACAATAGCTTGACACACATCTTAACTATGGAATTACAACAAGTGCAGGAAACAGGCAGAATTACTCAAGATTAATTGGATTAAATTGATCCTAAACACAAAAGCACTATGAAGTTTAAGAAGTATTTAAGCTTTCAAATAACACAACAGAATTTTGGTAAAAATCAAGCTGATGAGGAGGAGTTTTCTTATTTTCTACTACTTCACATCACATGTTTGTATCAGCTTTGGTTTCAGCTACAGTAGCAAATTTTGAGCTGCATATAAGATAAAATGAGAGTCCTCTCGTTCTGTGTTTCTAATAGCCTCAATTTTCAGCCTAGAAATGACATTGTATAGAGACAAATCAAGAGAAACAACTTATCATCATACTGTGGCAAGTAACAAAGAAAGAAAGCAGAAGTCCCTTTGAAAGAAGCAAAAAATATCTTGACAGATAATTGAGGATGATGTTACAAAAGGTAATCAGAAGTGAACCCTTCCTGAGATATACAGGTTCTGCCCAGAATTAGAAAGGTGGCTGCATCAAAATGGCTTCTACCTTAAGACTGCATACAAGAATTCAAGTCCAAATTAGAAGTTTTGCCACCAATTTCTTTTTGTGCACCCAGGTCATGGTAAGGTATTGACTCCCATTTCTGCCATCTGAGGATATGATCTCATAGTTTTTGATAGCTCTTGCTACATTATAGTATAAGATTTTGCTCATCTTCAGATACTCTGTCCAATATCCATAATGCCTGTCAGACCATAGCATGGGAAGAATTCTTCCCTCACCTATTTACCAATTTGTCAAATCAGGGAGCTTCCAAGTAAGGGGTTTCTAGCTATCTGCATTGCATACAGGTACATTGGATACCTTCAACCCCTTGACTACAATGAGCAATGACTGTTTGTCATAGCATAATTCAGATTGGAAATTATCTCAGGTGGTCACCTAGTCCAGCCTCATGCTAAGGTTAGTTTAACAACTTAGGGCAGAATATGCTTCCGTACTACTGTTTGTATTTTTTAATCTGTTCCTCAGTACAGGCTTCTTGGACATACCTACTTGGTTTCTCAGTAGTCACTGAGCAATGTCTCTGACTACAGAGGATAAAATGAGTTTATGGTTTGTAGATCTTGTGGACAAAGATGAAAAATACCACATATGTGAAAAAGCATGACCTTCACTTTAGTAGAGCAATTGACAATATTATCTATTTACAAGTAGCTTGGCTTCAACCAGACCTGGATTGTGTGTTTTCATTGACCTTCTACTGATGAGTTGGAATTTCAGCTCCATCTCAGTTGCTGATGCCAGCAAGTGGGACTGGTATCTGTCTTCTGGTTTGATTTTAATGGGAAACTGAAAGTCCCCATGCATATGCTTATTTCTGCAGGAGTGTACCCACTCTGAAATGACATAGGTTCTACAAACATGTTTTCATGCCCATTCTGACCTTCTGAATGAGGTACTTTGACATCAAACTACCATGGAGCTGCTGCTGAAGCAGAAATGACATCTTGCTACCAAGACCTGGAACAACTCCAGTTGACTTGCACCATCATGGTATGCAGGTTTAACATTGCGGAACATTGTGACTGACAG
>NW_010165894.1:0-26285 GCF_000695765.1 Mesitornis unicolor | reverse complement strand
AATCACAATGTCAACCAGACTCATTTCCATGTAAGTCTAGAACTGTTCTTCATTTGCTTAAAAACAGCACTCAGCATCATCTCAACATGTTTCAAGACTTTAATCCACTGAATAACATTCTCTTTTGCCACCATCACTCAACAAGTAAATGTCGTCTTTATATACCGGGGTCATTGTTCTGTGTCCCTGCTAGCAGAGTCAATGGCTGTTCCCAAGCCTATATTACAGAGAGAGGTTTCATACAGACATCCAGTTCTTTGATGTGAACTAGATCTGCTGAAAGATTACTGGGCCATGAGAGTTGCTAAAGCACAAAAATTTATATATTTACATATCTCTGTTCCACTAGTGTGTCAGCCGTGCATAAAAATCTTACTAATACTGAAAAACTGAAAGTCTTCTCTAATGCAGCTTTTGGCATCCTGCAGTGCTGGAACTGGAGGTCTGGGTTTCTACTGCAGCTGTAGTAGAGATGTTAGCTGATGAACCCCATGTCAGTCTATGTGCAGCCACAGCTTAGTTATTGATCTGTTAGAGTAGTCACATATACATCAGCCTAATCTTCTCGCTGTCTGTACCATCTACATGATGTGAACAACTTGTGTACCATAGGAGCTACTGTATACATTTATGACCTTCCTTTGCCTGATCTTCCAAAAATCAGTCAGTAATGGGTTCCTGTTCACATCCCACTATGGCATCACCAGTTGCTTTATATACCCACAGGTAATAATTGGTGTGTGGCGTCAGGGCACACCTTTGAAATGTTTTCTACTAGCTAGATAGAGTTATGTCTGCAGCTCAACATCAGTGAGCCTTTAGATATTTCAGTCTGCATGGTTGATAAAGGCAAATGATCATATTCTTCCATTGATGCAGTTACTGAATTGTGCTGGCAGCTCAGAATCAGTGACTTCACTTCTTTTTTGAAGTTGCTGTTTAGGAAACCATAGATAACAGGGTTGACACAGGTAGAAGCCATAGCTATCAGGTGGCACAATGAGAAGATCAGATTGTGGTGGCAAGGTGAAATTATTTTGTAATTCCAGTCCACAATGGTGTTGAAAACATGCAATGGTAGCCAGCAAACAGCAAAAGCAGCAACCATAGATGCTAATAAGATATTTATCCTTTTCAGCTGAACTGCACGGTTGCTGTATTCACTCTTCTCAAACATGTCCTTTCTCTTCTGTAGACGTAAGTAGATACGCAAGTAGCAAAGTATAATGAAGAACAGTGGGATGCAATATTGCAAGAGTAGTAAAGTGGTAGTGTAGATCAGTCTGTGTTGCTCGGAAGGCCACGAGTCGATACATATGACCTTGTCAGTAGAAAAATTCATGATGTGTGAGAGCTGCTCATACAAATCATCAGACAAGATAGATGTGGTCAAAAAGGGCAGGGACATGAGACACGCTAAAGTCCAAATTACTCCAATTCCTAGATAGGCTTGGGAGATATTTGGCCTCCAGCCAGTTGGGTTTATGATGAGTTGGTGTCTTTCAAGAGCAATAAGGACGAGGGAAAGAATTGACACTGTCACAGACGTGCACTGAGTGAAAGAGGTCATTTTGCACATGACTTCGCCAAATATCCAGTAGTCCATCATGGTGTAAACAACGGTGAAAGGCAGACAAACAAGACACATAAACAAGTCTGAAATTATTAAGTTGGAAATTAGGATATTGGTAACATTGGCCTTTTCCTTCTGCCTCGCGATGACAGCAATCAGACAGATGTTTCCCACAATGCCTAGGACAGCCTCCAAGCTGTAAGAGGTGGCCACAAAGACAGTAAGATCAGTGATGTTCCTGCACTGATTAGAAATGTGCACAGGGAAGCTTCGGTTTGAGCTCCAGTTCTTACTGTTCAGGAATGGAAAGCCATCATTAACAGCCTTTGTCTTATTCATCCTGAACCCCAAAATATTTATCTAAAAAGGTGATAGTCAAACAGAATCTGAGTCTTCCAGAGCCAGTGTAAAAATGAGTTTATCTCTTCTGTTTGGCTGTAAAAGATCCGGGTATATCTGCAAAGGAAAGGAAAAAAGGTTGCTTAGTTGTGCTACAACAAATTAGTCAAAAGTGGATGGCAGTGAGACAGGGAAGTAAATGCCATGTACTCTATGTCTATTCTGCAGCTGCCTTCTGTATAGTTTATTAGAACCCTTTAAATGGAACTCTTTGCTAAAATGTGGTATGGAAGTCTGTGCAACCCTATTGAATGATGACTGTGTTTAATTGTGTGCCATTCTGGTTTTACAAGGTTCTTACCTAAAACTGAGCAGAAGACACATTTTGAGGGTTGCTTCTACCTTAAAATTGATCTAAACTTCAAAGAGAAAAGTAAGGCATATTAGGTGCACAAAGCCAACAATAAAATAGATTATGTGAGTGCATTCATAATTGCAGCCACAACCCACATTTTCTTGAGACAATTACCATGTAAAAATTCAGGTTCATATCCTCAGGAAGGGTAAGATAGGACAATTTTGAAGAAGTTGAAGATAATTCAGAATAATTTCAAAACTTTTCAGCTTCTACATAGCTGTGATAGGTCAGTCCAAATTCCCTGCTTCCCTACTCTGGACGAACTCCAGTGCCCATGAGGCCACAATGTGGCCATCACAGGGTTTATCAAAACATAGTCCACTCCCTTGATTTTGGCTTTAAGAGTGAGTGATTTTGAAAACTTCCCTTAATTCCTTATAAGAAGCTTATAAGAAGCTTACTGATTCTCCCTTAGCATGATTTTGCTTTTTTTTTTTTAACCAAGTAAATTTGAGTGTTGTAATAGTACATGCTGTCTCCTGAATACCATTTCTGCACAGACAGATAGATCTGCTTCTTGGACACCGCTGCAAGCCCTCAGCTGGGATTTTCAATGGAGTCTCAGGGAGCTGAATCCACAGAATTAACTGGGGCTGCACACTTTTGGAAATCTCAGCCATAGGACTGCCTAGACTCTACCAGATGGCTCCTAGGAGACTGTCATGATCTGCCATAGCAGAGCCTGCTTTGTAATCCTGGCTCTGGAGTCCAAATCCTCTATGTTCAGGAATCAAAGTAAAAAAATCTGACTCTGCTGGGAGTTCTACTCAGCCCAGAAGCAGTTACATGCTGTACAAAGGCTTGTAAAGTGAAAAGTAAGTAAATATTCAGGGAATCAAACTATTTAGCTGTTGCATGATCCTTTCCTCAGCAATAAAATGCCAAACAAGTCTGTGGGGTTGTGAGAAAATTCTGAGCTTCAGAAAAATACGTGGTCAAAATACAAATACATAAATAAAATGGCATAGTGAGCTTATCACTTTGTGTAACATTTACTGCTGAGCAACTGCATGCATAAAGGTAACCAGTACTGTACAGATAAGTCTCTGCCATGCTACAATATTGTGTTTGCCTTGTCTTTCTCCTCACAAATTGTATTTCATGCTTCTTGAGTAGTTACCTCTCAGGAACTAACAAAAGCAATAATGTAAAGTTAATTAAAAGATGCTTGGGGATCATTGCTCTGCTTGATTTTCAAAAATTAGTACAGGCAATTATTTTGTTGCTTTGCTAGATCTGTTGGTTTATCTGTCTGTATCGGTATATATCTGTCTGTCATCTATCTGTATCTATTGTCTGAGACAGTCACATGAGTAAAACACAGTAAACTTTTCTTCCTCGTGTTCTTTCATGTCCTCAGTATTGTGAATCTTAAAGAGGGCAAAGGAAATTTTCCAATTTGTGGATATAGGTATGACTCTTTTTGTTCACTCACTTTTGTGTTGTTACTCAACTCATGTGGGCAGATTGATTTATTTTCTGTGAACCAAAAGAAGGGGATATGATATGATGATATACGGAATACACAGTCACATATGGGGAGTGTTTGTTCAGGGAAGAGTCTGTTTTGGCATGAAAATGGATATAGAATGGAAAACAATCAACCACTCTCTTATCTTTAAATGATTGCTGGTCAGTGGAGATACCTCATATGAAACAGAGCAAAGGGATCAGCAGCCTGCAATATTATGTGGTACCAAAGGAGCTCCGTCTAGGCATTTAGACAGGACAAACAGACCCTGTTGTAAGTGAACACACGAGCTTTTTACTGCAGTCCCAGCCTAGTGACCGTAGCTACAGTTTCCTCAACAACAGACACATGGTTCTCTCTTGTTCCTCGAAAAATGTGTGCTGAGTTATTACAAACATCTGTGCCCCAAAGAGTAAGCCCTCTCAAGGGTCCCAGACACTTTTGGACGTGCTGAGGCATCAGTGTAGAGAAATAATAATGTTGATGCAAAAAAAGCAAGCAGTGGAGCCACCTGAAAAGCAGAAGCCAGATCCCACAGCTTTAAGAGGCACATTTGCAAGAAGAATGCCAAAGGCAGAGCATGGCTGTGCGCTTGTCACAGATGGCAAACATGGGGGTGATAAAGACCATCTCTGAAGGCTCTGCAATGCATTTTACTGTATTAGAAGCTCCCTCTCTTTTAGCACCTTGCATTTTATGATGTCTCCCACAAGGTGACTGTCAAGCACTTCCTGGGCATTCATTCTTTTGGTACTGCCCAGAGGTAGCTAAGAAATTGTCACCCTCTTGTCACAGATGATTGGACTGAGAGAGGGAGGTGAGACACGAGTTGACCAGTGACTCAAGGAACCTATTGTGCACTATGCAGTACTAAAAACTGCCTGCCAACCTGATGTCTTGGGAAAAGCCAAAGCATAGGTCACTGAGGTCCATAGCTTTCTGTGTGCAGCCATAATGTAAAGAAGCAGTTCTAGAAAAACAGAAAAATAAATGTTGTGATGACCTTATACTTACGTACTCTATTATGGTATCCTTGGATGGCAGATTCTCAAGGTCAGGCAGTGCCAAATGCTGTGTTATCTCAAAGCATTTGACTGCCATTCAGTTCTGTCTAAATTAAGAGCCAGCAATAAGCAATGTGTACTTACTCTGTTTAGACATTTGAATTGAATGTTAGCTAATACTCTGAATCACCAGCACAGGGTTAGCCCCCTCACTGTATCGAAGGTTTGTCGATTACCCAGTAAAATACAGCAAAACTTTATGGGCTAGAAAAAAAATAGCTTTTGTCTCCAGAAAGTGAAGCAATACTTGCTTGGCTTATAGGATTAAGAAGCATGCCTCCTAAATCAGTTTGCAGAGGGAGTAGGGGGAAAAGTTGGATTGTCTCTGTTTGCTTTTAAAGAGGAAAGAGAAACACTGTTCAGAACCCTTAATGAACGTCAGGAAAGAAGAAAGTAATAAAAACTAAAATGCTCTAAAAGCTAGGGTTTTATTCTGTAATTGATGCAGCATGAGATTGTTTATCTAAAAAGTGAATGTCACAAAAGTCTGCAGCAAATTAATAGGATACAGAAGGAAAAACAGAAAGAGCTTTCATATTTAATCTTAGTGTAAGTTAAATTCCCAGGTTACATCTTTTATAGACATTCATCACTCTGCTGTCTGTTTTGGAAGCAAGGGAGAAGACAGAGTAAGGTCTCAAAACCAACCTTCTAAACTAAAAAATGTCAACTCAGGTTGTCTCAAGAAAAGGAAACTAGCTATCACCTGTCAGCTTGAAAGCCTTCCCCTGGAGGACTATCCTCTGTTTCCTGGAAAAAGTCCTCAAAGGAAAAGGAATTCTGCAGAGATGGATCAGGGAAGAAATTTAAACTCTCAGTGGGTTCCAAGGAGAATCCTAGACAATAAGTGGCCTCAAGAAGTTAATGCATGACTGCCCTTTTAATAGATCTCTGGATTTGAAGACATCCTATAAAAAACTGTATTCCTGGAGGCGGGATAAAGCAAGGGACTACTGCTGATGCTGTGCTCTGTATGCTAACTGAAACAAGGTGGATCATTCTTGCAACATCAACTGTCAACATCCCCTCCCTGTAATCAAAAAACAGACTCTATAGTTGTGATGAAAAGTGTGGATCAATTTCCACATCAGACATAAGCTGGAAAAAAAAATGTTTGCAGTGTTTGACTTCATTATCTGGCACTCATAAGCAATTGCTTATCTAGCTCAGAATGTAACCAGTTGCTCTAGCCATGTTTGCTGCTTTCTGTCCATAACTCTTCCTGAGTGAAGCAATTCCTAAAGACTTTAAGTGATTGTATTATTCAAAAAGTAAAATGTCTAGAGTAAAGCAGCTATTGTCTGCCTCTTATAAACTAGAAATAAATGAGCAGCGGGATGGTTTGATAGGACTCTGAAATTCATACTGCAGATACTAATTGAGGTGGTGGTGACTGACTAGCAGTGGTATCCTCTTTTTGCTGGCAGTGACTTTATCTCAGTAAAATGGATTTGCCTTGTTTAACCTTACATGTTAGAGAAAGGTTAAAAATCAATTGGCTATCCTTGCAAGTTCCCAGGAAGGCAACACTTAACTAGAAGAGGAAACCTGACTCTGAGAATGCACAAACATCCCTCGGCAATGTTAAATTCATAAGGGATTTGGTACAATTAAATTTAATGATGGACTCTTCATCCTTGTTTAACTCTGTGTTGCAAAAATATTTGGAGTTACTATCTTAGGTCATTGAAAAAGTGATATATGTAAAAAATTTCTAAAACCTGCATAATTATGGTATAGTACAAGTTGTATGTATTAATATGCTACAAGTCTATAACATTGAGAGGTGGTTTACATTTTCAGGAAAGTTAGTATTCCCCCCCCCCTTCACACCACTACATTTTCAGAAGGAAACCTTTCAGGGAATATGAACCTGTATTACAAGTTAATTTTCTCTGATACTGCAGAAACTGAGGAAGTTTTACAAAAACACCAACTCTGGCTTCTTATTTTCTGATTGAATTCATAACAGCCTTACCAGAGACACGGAGCCAGCTCATGAAGGTAAAATGTTACTAGCAGGCCAGCAGACTGAAGAATGGTAGTTAATCCCCGATCCCTTTAGAGTAAAGGCCATTGTGACTTGTCCTGTACCCAAGAGAAAAAAACTGTATTTTTACAAAGGTGTTTTTTACCAAAGGAGGTGGGGAACCCATAAATCACTGTAATGGACACCTTAGCAGACAGCCAGCTAAGATATCTGGGGAGTGATGTGATATGTACTGCCAGGAACTACATCAGTTGGGGGAGGAACAAGGAGCCTTATGGACCCAGAGATAAGTATTTTCCTGTGTCCAGTGGTAAACAGGAGGGCTTTCTGTCACACCACAAGGTGAGCATACCTGAAACTCAAAGATCCCACAAGATGTTGGCATCTGTCTCTTGCGCCCTGAAAGGTTGCAAAGCTCTGCACCATAGATATAAGGGCTGGACCTTTCATGACAAGTCAGGCTGGATCCATTTGTCAAAAGTAGACATCTGCTTGGTGGAAAATGCAAGTTCAGTGTACCCATGCTCTGTAAACATTTCATGGAGCTGAGAGATGTCCCTTCAAAAATTTTTTCTGAACCTGATGGAGGATTAAGAAGCCAGATAAAAATTGGTTTTCAGTGGTTAGACGCCAGGTTTGGTATCATCATCTCCTGTACAGTGGTTCAAGTCTTTTGGTTTCTTCAAAAGGAAAAAAGCTCAGGAATTTGTTTCCAGTGCAACAGTATGTTGGATTCTTACTGAAAGCACTATTTTTTGCATCTGAAAATGTCGCCTTTCCCTCAAAAAATCTGGTTTTACAAAACTATACTTTTAATGTTTTGGGTCAGGCACCAACTGATAAAAGCAATTGTTTACACAGCCTTAGTCAAAGCTGAATTGTAAATACCAAAGGCCTCCCCTGTTTTTATAATGCTTCCTGCTAAATTGTTACCATTAATAATGATATTAATGTTTATTATGGTGGTATTAAAAACTAATTGAGAATAGGTCCTTCTGTGCTTGGTGCTGTATATGTCCGGAGGAGCAGACAAGCCTCTCTCTTGACAGAGACGGATAAAAGCTTAAAAAGCATACAGAGAGAACAAAGTATTTATTACCGTTTTTCCTTGCCTTGTGACTGAATTCGGAGTTCATTGATTATAGTGGACTTTGTATTAGGTTCACTTAATACTTCTGCCCTTGTTTCTGTATTGTTCTAGAACCATAAGGAAATCTACAATATTTTTGTGGAACTGAAAGACAGTGGCAAGAATTCTTTGCTTTTAGGAATCAAATATGCACAAAGACTTTCAATCCATGGCTTCTCTTGAATTTAAGTTTCATGTCCCTGTCAATATCAATGGATTGATTTTAGAATTTAAATGTTAATTGAATGTTTTTCATTATCTCTTGTTTATCCTAATAGGTAAATGAATTAAGAATCATATCTGAGCTGTTTGCCATTCCATATTCCCATGTTCTTGTAAAACTCGTTTCTTTAAATTATATTAATGTAGCAACTACTCAGTAACTCTTCCTTAAAAGTTTCTGATATGCAACTCTTGCCTCAGATCTCAGGTTAAATTTCAGGTGAACCCTTACTTAACATTTTCTGATTAGAAATCAGTCATCCAAACCAGAGGAAGATTTGAGCAGAAAGGGAATTAGCAATGATGCCATAGGCTGTTGGTTACTCGAGTGAAAGTTGAATAAAATTTTACAATCAAAAATAGTAACTTCAGTAAAGAGATCTGAGCTCTTATCAGTCTGGAATGTATAATTTAGAAAATTCTTACCTGTTACCAATTGAGAAAATTACTCCTGTCACTGCACATTTTTATCTTCGAAGAATGAGGGAATGTTGTAGTAGCAAAGTAAGGTCGTCTGTGTCCTACCAATCCAGAAGAGAAGCTCTCCTCACTGTTTCTGTAGGTAATTCAGATGGCATCTCTCTCCCTCTCCCCCTCTGTCCCACTCCTTCCTTCCTTCCCTCCCTTCAGCTTAGCCAATGAATTCGGCTTTATGCTTATGGTCACTTCAACTGACTTTGAAGTTCTGGCTCCCTCTGCTGTTATATAAATACAGAAATTCTACAAATACTTGAGAGGAACAGCAACTTGAGGAAAGAGCTATGAAGCACAGCATGCTCCGTGCTGCATGCAAGTGTGTACTCGAGTGGAAGCACACTGAAGGGAAGAGGCAAAATACAGGAACAGAGCCTAATCCTGTTCTCCTTGCTGAGGCAAGATTTCTGTAGGGCTGAAAGAGAATTTTGCCTCAGACAGATGAAAATGTTACCAGTATCAGCTTTGTCAATTTTCCCATTCCATCGTAGGCCATTTTTTAAATTTTATTTTGGAAGGGTCCAGGCTGTAAGTCCTTAAATTGCAAAAGCAGAAGAGGTACACTGTTACTCAGGCAAAGAACTCAGAAATGTAAGAGCACTGAGAACACTGGAAATAGAGGAAAAGAAGGATTTGCAGAAGTGCAAGTTGTCATTCATTTTTCTCATGTCTTCATGAAAAACCAAAGCAGAGATCAGAGTTGCAAGTATTTATTTTGTGTTGGGAAAACACACAGAGTATTTCCAAGGGCTGTATCAGAATAACCTAATTTCAGTCTTCACTTAAAGTGGATTTTAAGCTATGGTCAACTACTTAACTTGTTCAGTGGCTAATGGTATTCTGGGGCCCTTCTAAAGGTGTGATAAGTAGTTGCAGCAAATACATGTTTTCATTTGTAAGCATGCAGCATGTCAACAGAAACCAAACATTTCAATATCAAAATAAGTACAAGCTCTTCTCAACTACACTAACTGTAAAAGCTGATTTTCATTTGCACTGTATTCTTTCTTTCACTTTTTCTGGTACTAGCTATTACAGATGTGTCCATCTACTGCAAGCACTTACCTGACATCTCTCATCATTAGAGAAATAATCAAAGCAGATGCAGTAATATTTAAGGTCTTTCTGGGATATTTTGGCATTTTTAATGTCTTGCAATGCTGAGAAGCATAAAACTGGAATCTATGTACTGAATAGTACAAGCTGGAGAGTTATCTGTAGTTACTGGTTCTTTCTTTAGGACATCCCTGAGTTGCAGCTTATTTTTCTGTTTTTCTCAGGCTCCTTTTCAGGAGCTTTATTTACAGCTAGTTTGAATCAGCACTCCATGTCTCAGCATCTCCCTTTTACCCAGACAGTAAAAACCTTTCTGATCGGGTTAGGGAAGGGGACATGAGGTCTGTGCTCCAGCTGAGAAGGTATCTGCCCACAGAGATCTTGAGCCTCTTGCCAGCTCCTTAGGAAGTAAAAGCTTCCTATCTTACTGGAGCCAGAAAAGCTGAAATTATTTATTTAGCTTGCCTGATCACTTCTGTTTCTTCTTTAATTTACTTATCATATGTTTATTTGTTCTGCTGTTCAAAACATTAAAGAGAGAGGAAAACCACTAGGAAACAGTCCTTTTACTAGGGAATATTTTGATTTGCAAAGCTGTTCTTGTCTCCTCCTCAGCTTGCAGCATTCCTCAGCCAGCCTTATCACCACACCTTCCAAATATTTAAAAATACGCTGTGTCACTTTTATTCTCTCAATTCAGACCTTTAGGCAGAGTCTGCAAACTGGCAAATTAGCATCTGCTCTCTTCTTAAAGTCAACCAAGAACAGCTGCAGCACTGTTCCTGAAGGATTGCTCAGGGCTCTGCCACCAGGGGATCAGGAAATCATCTAGCCACTAATATTTTGCTGTGGCATCTGGGACTTGCTTCTTGACAGAGTTTTAGAATGAACTGCTATGTGCAGGTTCTGGCCACTTTTTGATGAGGTGGATGGGACTGCAATAGAGTCCTATTACAAGCATATTCTTTCCACATCATGTCCAAACTGCAGGGTGAAAATACTCACTATTAACAAGCTAATGTGGGAACAGCAGTTGGGTCATTCCAACCCTGCACTAAGTCGTGTAGCTGGGACTTATATGCACACAGAAGCCACTGAGTGTAAGCTAAGAGATGTGGTGGGACTAGAGCTGGCATGCATTAGCTGTTCAGACTGTGGAGTAGAGGGGACAATACTGGAGCTAGCTTGAAGTGACAACAGCAGCAGCAAGACAAAGATGCAGATGCCTGTTTCCTCATCCAGGTGGTTCTTGTAGGCTTGATTCAGCACCTTGCTGAAAGAGATGCTGGTACCTGAGCTGGCTGGTTTGAATCTGGCCATGTTTAATTTCACTATACAATGAGGACTACTGAATACGTATCTGCAGAGGGTATCTGTGAGGCTTTTATAAAATGCACAAGCAGTACTTGTATTAGGGTGTGCGAGAGTGGAAATTCCTCTACACACAGGACACTTGCTCCTGGGAAGCAATGTGGAAGTACCGTAGTCCCAGCTATTGCTAGTCATGTTCTGATCAGACTGGATGATTCTGTTCATATCAGTAGGTTTGCATGGACTCTAGCAACCAATGGAACAGCCCCTGCTTGCTGCTTATAGGGAATGGAGCAAAGAAACTGTAGCTGGCATGACACACGGCTGTGCTGTTACCCACAGGGCAATAAGAAGGCTTGCTCCCATTCTCTGTCCACAGCATGTGCTCCTGTTACAGAAAGGCACTGGGGAACTGTCCTGTTTACTCTGCAGTTTATTACATAAGATAGTTGAACGCCATGGAGACAATCTGTTTCAAGGGGGTATAGATGCATAGGGAAATAGTCCTCTCTGCACTGGCCAAATAACTTCTTTCTGCAACTGGTTATGGTGACAGCAAGGCCTCTATCAAGAAACATTCATTGAGGTGCAATTAAGCATTTTTCCTGGGAGTGACAGGATTGTCACTGGAGTGAGATTATGATTGCAGTCGGGATACTCTGAGGGTCTCCTCCAGTGCTCTTGTGTCAGATCTTCAGCCATTTCAGCCTTCACTGATGGAGTTCTGAAGCTCTGTCTTTCTTTCCTCTGAGCATGGAATTTCAGAGGCAAATTGTCCTACAGTACATTTAGCAAATCTAATTGTGGTCCAGCATCTGGAGTCCTGCTCTCTCTGGCACTGTTAAACAGTGAGCAGTGTCCACAAAGAATAGTACTGGGTACTCAATGACAAAAGCACACGGAGAAAATGTACCATGGAACAGTACATAGTCCATGTGTAAGTTGAGCTTAGCAGGTCTGCATGGAATCCTTAAGTTTGACTTTGCTTTATCAGAATCTCTACCTCTCTCTGAAGCAGAATTGATATTTTAACCGTTTTCAACCTTCTCCAATTTGTTCATATCCATGTCTTCCTTCCATGGCAGGGAGCTAGTGTAATTAATGTATCTTCCCAGGGATTTTTCTGAACTGCTTAAATGAAGTTCAGGCCTTCAGGAAAGCTGTGCTACTCCTGTCCCCTAGGCAGGCCCTCATAAATGCATCTAGTATATAGGAAGCTGGTAGCATGATCCCTTATATACATACGTAGCTGGGTGAAATCCTCTTATCTACCCTTAGCAAATAGAAAAGTGAGTCCTCCTCCAGTGTCTGCTACTTGCAGTTTGGAAGGGTAATAACCAGCTCCAGTGATACCCACTCCATCACTCCCAAGAAGGCACAAGGAGATGTCATCAAAGGGATCTGCTACTAAGCAGTTGTAACTAATTCTGAGGGCTAAAGATTTAAGAAGCTACAACTGCATTTATCATTTTAACTGCTTCCTGGAATCACTTTAGTGACTTTCTGGTAGTACTTGGAGCCATGGATGGGTTTTATTCTGATCATTGGTATGCTGTTTTCATTAGTATGTGCAGGTTTTCTACTCATACACTCTCAGCACTGCACTTTAAAAATAGACCATGTAACTGTGGTTTTCTACAATAGATATTAAAAATAAGTTGTTGTTTCCATCTGTTGAAATATTTCATTGTAATACATTTCAGTGATGTAGAAAAAAGGCAGATGAAGAAAATACCTGTGATGTCAGTGTTGAATAAACTGTCACACTCAAAGGACTTATCTGAGCCTTTTAAGCTGTACAGTGCTCTTGTTATAATTGCTCTTAACATTGTCTAGATATGTTTTATAGGATATTTCTTATATAAATCACTTTCATGGACTTCGTACCAGGCACAGCGCAGTGCCTGAGGTCTACTGGCTAAACACATTTTATGGCCCAGGTTTTCTGTACAAACAGCTTTAATGGGGCTGTTTGCCAGTGAACTTTGATCCAAACAAGATTATTGCAGGAAATTTTACCCCAGTATGGAAGTCTACAGAGCTATTTATATGGCATTTCTTTGCAGTAGGTTGGACTCCCAGGCATGAGTTTGCTTTTCTTTGTAATATACTAGTCATCTCCTGGAGAATATGTTCCCTCATACATCTCCATCAGGATGGGAGGAGGCTTCAAAGGCTATTTTTTGCTCTGTTTCATCCTATTCTTCTAGTATACATGTCCTTGGAGGAATGTTAATGAACATAATAGCATAATGAATCTGTACATCTGGCAACAATTCATATAATACCTGTTACTCTAAAAGCTAGATGGTTTCCAGATCAATAGTTAGATTTATAAACATTTACATACGCTATGAATTCTTCCATTTTCAACAAGACTAATCAGTGACTACTAAGAAGGAAAAGCAGTGATTTGGTGTATGTGAAAATTTATTTCAATCTGGATCTCAATAGGAAAAAAGTCACAAAGTTATCTGTGGTGAAGTTTGGTTACAAATGTGTATGTTATAAAATAAACCACCTAGTGTCAGAAATGAGACAGATGTGGCACAGTTTAAGCTGTGAAAGGCATTCCTTCTTAAACCATGCTGCTTTGCTGCTTTCCTCTAAAGAAGATCCAGAGCATGTTCAACTTTCAGGGCAGGTACAGATCAGAAAAAACACATCATGTGGTCTTAACGAACTCCATTGTAGACTTTGCAGCTTATGTCAGGATTAGTCTTCTTCACCACTCGGATGGAACAGCTCTTCTTGTGGAACAGGCCAACACAGTTCACCCTGTCATAGTTCTTGGGGATTAAAACCCTGTCATTGAGAAAGGCAAAGACAAAATCAGCAGCCAAGACATGAACTGAGATAAGGATGCTTACTGAGCCACAGCCATCCTGGAGCAAGCTGTATCATTATTTGATTTGGCTCATGGATTCCATTAATATAAGCACTATGGATTATCACAGGAGGAATACAGAGCCCCAGTCAGGACTGTTAACAGATAAAGTGATTTCACAATGTTTGTTCTGATCTAAAAGCAGTTCTCACTGGCCATTCTGTTAGGGATTGGTATAAATTCCTGCACAGAGACAAAATGGGGATTAATTCTGTCTTCCCCATTTAAACTAAGACTTTCTTGACACGGGCAAACCATTTAAATAGTACTGAATCACCCCAGCATGAATACCTCCTACCTAAACCTCTTCTCAATACAGGCCAAATTCCTCCCTCTTGTGGCTGAGGATGCCAGGAACATTCCCCACCAAGGGTTCCTTGCATTGTATCCTTCCTCACAGATAGTTTATGGCACTCTTTCTCCCTCACCTGAAGAAGAAATTTCCCAGCCTTCTGGGGAGATAATCAGTTCACACTGTCATATTCAGGAAGACACAACTCTCCTTGATGTGTCACCTGCCATCCATGAGGCAGGAACATATGAAAATATTTAGAAAGCACATCATCAGAGCAGGTCCTGTGTGTCTTGTTTTGGTAAGCAGGAGGGGTGGGCTCTTGGCAGCATAGGAAAGATGCAGAACAGCTCTAGCCTGATTAGATGCTTGCAGGCAGGCCACTGGTCTGGTACAGAGCTGCAGAAGCCCACAAATATGCGTGCAGTGGGGTGCTTAGGTATATACAGACAAGCTGATGAATAGAATGAGAAAGAAAACTGAGGTTGAAGTCATACACCCAATCAGTGTCAGAATCAAAGGAACAATATGGTGATGAGGAAGAACTGTGTGCTTGAAGGAACCTAGCTGTGTTTCATTTTGTTTCTTCCCAAAGAAATCTATATGATTGCCAGATTATTCTGCTTCATCAGGATTAGAGCTATCTGGAAAATAGGAAGAGTTATTTTGCCTACGTGAATATGAAACTCTAATGCACGCCTTCAATAAGTTTTTTTAAGTATGAACATTTCAACCAGTTCCTGAATAAGCAAAAAATAATTTGGAGGAACTTACAAGCTGCAGCAAATCATTGCAGTCATCTTACACTTGCATTGGTAACAATCTTCAGTCTTCCATGCCGCACCAAAAACATAGAGGTTTCTGTTTGAAAGGCACCCTGCATGCACACACCAGAAAACAATAGTCAGTTTTCAGCATCAATAGGCATAGGCCACAGCCTTATGTCTGTGGACTGGCAATCAAAGCACTGATTTCCATTGAGTCACACCAGTGAAGAATCTGACCCACTGCTCTGCAGAAAGGATACCATGTCTTTGCATCTGAGATATGTATGAGTGTACAATAAGGCATGATAAAGTGGTAGCAACTGCATACCAAAGAATTACTACTCTGCTACTGCAGCGGGTCTGAGAATTGCCTCAGTTTACAGCTACATTAGGATCTTTCTGCCCTTTCTCATATCCAACATACAGGTCTAGACTTTAATTTCTCCCTTCTCCCTTTTCCCCAGTTCTTACTAGACTTCAACTTGCTCTGCTAAACTGAATTTAAATACCAGTTGTGCTGTGTTTGATTTGATTTAAGTGTCAGGTATCCCACTCAGGTTAGTCAATGCTGCTTAAAAGTATATGCGTTTTGCCACATGGTCGAAGACTTCAGCTGTACATCAACCCAGAGGGTAACTATTGAACTGTCTGTCCAGAGATGCCTCCAGGTGAGCTGATTCCCGAGTATGCAGCTGTTTGGATCATTCTTCTACAAAGAATGTGTTATACTATTTCAATATTTCCAAGAAAATAAGGCTTTGAATCTCTGAATCAACACTTCAGAGAAGTTTATATATTTGCCATTCTTACCATATTTGCTGGCTGGTCTAAAGTAACAGCGAGCATCACACAGATTCCTTGAGAAGAGAAGGATCAAGCAAATGACCAGCAAGAATTTCTAGAAAAAAATCAAGAATCTTTCCTTAAACTTACTTGTTTTTTTCAAAGGTATAGCAGAGTAATTTGAAAAACATTAAGGATGAGTCCTACTACTCCAAATAAACTCAGATTAACAAACACTTCCAGTATACACACACACATGCACGCACACACACTGTAAGCTGCTGACTTACCATACTTGCATGGGCTGCTCACATTTCATAATGAGAAGTAGTGTGTATTTATATACAGGGAGGAAACAATGGTCAGTGCAAGGGGAGGTGATGTAAATGTGAGCACCCCTGGTGCCAATGGACACTCTAACCTGTTCCGATGATCGATCAGAAGGTGGCACCTCAAAAAGTCTTGCAAAGGCTTGTTTTTTGCACTGACGTGCATTGGCATTTTGAGCTCCATTGTGCTGGTGTAAATCTGAAAAAAATCTGGTAAACACAGCAGTTACCGTACATCCGTACTGGTGTCAGTGGAAAGTGTGACCCCCAGAAAGCTGTGCCTCCAGAACTGGCAGACCATCAAGGACCAGCAGGGAAAGGGCACATGCTAAGCAAGCAGCAAGGCACTATTGTTCCACTGACCTGCTACAAGATCGCCCCCAGGTATTGAACAGGCTATTCATACAATGCAGTGGTGTGGAGAGTCCACTGTTCTGAGACTGATTTATTATATTTTCAATTATTTTATATGAGACACATTATTTTGCCCATATGTAAGGACCTGCAGGGACTAGCTGTGGTTTTCTATCTCAGTTGCTGAAGCAAAGCCAGGCCTAGGGGACAGAGGCAGATCACCATGACCAGGTGGCACCTTTTTGGCAGCAAAAGCAAGATAAGCTGTGAATTGTTTCAGTCCAAAAGCGAACATAATGGTCAGGATGATTGGCAATCATCGCTCTATTCCTGACAGCAACAACGGTGATGCTAAGGACCGGAGAAGGCAAAAAAAGGAAAAGTCTCAGTTTTTTTCACCATATGCATGCCTGCCTCTACTACAGCTGGAATCAAATGCAAACAGCAGCGTTGTTTCTGCAACACTAAAACAAGAATATTTCTTTCAATACACACCTTGCCATAGGTGTTCAGGTCTTTGTGCAGTTGGACTGTTAGAACACACAGTATGTGAGGCTGCTTCTCAAAACCAGCCCGGAACTCTTGCACAGATCCCTGTGGTTTCTTCAGAGACTGTGGGGATCCAATGCTTTACAGAGTTTGGAGCATGGGCATAAACAGTTTTAGAAGTTACCAGAGGATTCCCAGCATAATGAGTTGCATTAATTCCATTAGCTTGGCTCTTTCAGAACGCCTGGGTTTAATTAGACACCTCGAGTGGTATGGCTGAACTTGTTAGCTTCCACTGATTGACAAATGGCTAGAGGGAGCAAAGCTGCACTAGTGGTTTCTGCACAAAAGGAGCAGTGGCAGAGTGAAGGTGGTCTTTTGAGGGGGCTGGAGTAAAGGAGCAGATGTGAAGGAAGTGGCTGCTCTTTCTTGTGACAGAAGATTTGATTTATGTAAGTCCTTTTATTTATTTGTTTGTGTGTACTTAGTGTGAAACTTTTGAGCTTCTATTCTAGTTTGCTTTTAGCTTTGCAATGCAGTTTCGTGTTAACCTTGTGACTTTGGGAGATTATGCTTTCTGTATGTGGTTCTGCTGCAGGAAACAGTTGTGATATTTAATGAATATTAAAGGAATATGTCTTGAGGAAAAAAAATCTCTGATAATCCTTAAATGAATGAATTTCTATCTGGAGGGAATAATTTGCTCAAAATTACTTTGTTAGCTATGAGAAGCAATAATCTGAAAATGTAATATGTATCTTATACCATTAAGTCCTTGAGTATATGATATGGATTTGTTTTTATTTTATTTTAATGGAAACTATTTGGTTAGAGTCTAGTGTAACCACCAGACCCACATCTGGCCTGTCCCTGCTGTAACTCTTGACAAATCTTGTGCTGCTTGAGGAGGAGTAAGTGTTATGGTGTATAATATCTCTAATGATGGTACAGTGGCAAGGAAATGTAACAAGCAACTTCTGACTTGAAGGTCACTGTGGATTCTAAATTATTCTCTCACTTAATATGATTAATTTACTTAATTAGTTAATCATCCTTTCTTCTTTGGAGAGACATAACTATATTAATAACTCCCTTATAATTCTTGCAGTTTCTTAGATAGACAAATGTATAAAAGATACATTTAAGTTAGGAAACTGAAGTGTAGTGTGATCAAGGATTTTGCTGCCAGAAACAGCTGATAGCTTTAGCTCCTTTACCTGAGGTATATACTAAAGCATGTTGTATGAACTTTTTCCTTAAAAACAACAACAACAAAAAAAACTTTAAAAGGCTGCTCAAAGCATCTTGGATTGCAGATTTGAGAATGAAGAAACCAAATGCTTATGAAAGCCTGTCATACTGAGTTGTCTATAGCAGCACAGAGCTTGAGCCTGTCTCCTGCTGACCTGGTTGAATCTCTTCTTGTAAGACAAACAAGGTTTTCCAAGTCAAATGGGTAACAAAGGAGCAGAGAGCATTCTCTGTTGTGGAGATGCAAATGAAGTTACTTTCTGGGGCTAGACTGTTAAGCATCTTCTGGCAGTTCCTCTGTTAACCGAAGATTAAGTTGCCCTAGCCTAACTTGCCTAGCTGATGGCTGTGATGGGTGAGAAGGTTGATTACCTCTAAGACCATGCCAGCTTGCTGCTTTTCCTCAGTACCTTCTCTCTTGGGGTCAGTTGTGGAAGGGCTTCCATCCCAGTTCTAGACATACTGACTTAAGTAAAACAACTTATTTCACTGGCTGCAGGGGCATGGCAGCAGTTAATGTATGGGTCTCTTTCAGGTCTGTGAAGCGATGAGAGGAACATCCAGCACTGCTTTTCCCTGTTTATCTAGCTCCTATGTCTGTCAGGGAAGCTGCCAAACTAAACTGGTCAAATAATGTAGCGGCTTGATTAAAATAGTGACTCTGTGCCAAGCCAAGGAGGCAATTCTGCCCTGAGAAGCTTTTGCCAATTGGAAGGATTTTGAGTTTTCAGAGGAGATACCTGGAGTTGGAGGGTCTGGGCTGTGGTCTTTCCTCAAACCAGAGGTCACCAAGGCTCTGACTAGAGTAACAATTCTGTAATTTGATTAAAACTGCTCATACTGAAAATGTTTCTTAAGCAGCCTTTAGTGGCTTTAGACATGGTCTGTTGGTTGTCTGTTGCTTCACCTTGTATTTCCTCATTCAAAACCACATTAATATATTGCTTAATTACTATAGTGGGTTTCAAAATTGGATTAAAACATACAAATAAATCTGACCTGACTTCAGAACAGTTGTCACTTCTAAAGAGAAGCTAGGAAGGAAAGCTGAAGATTCTTCTGGCTTTGATAATTGACTGCCTGCCTTTTAGCTGAACTAATGGGAGTGAGGTTTTTGGTAGGGCTCTTAGCTGCATTCGTGTATGTGTAGTTTTTGTGAAATTAAATGGAAATGAAATGTGGTATTTTACCCAAAAGCACCACCTGTGTGACCTGCCCCTTGTCAGTGAGAATGTAGCCTGCTACTTATCAGAGGTGCAGCAGCATCTCTGTGGCCACTTGTGGTGGGTAGTACTGTCTTCCCTCTACAGGAAGGATTAAAGATGGACTTTCTTGAAATTTTAGGTTGTGCAAATGGAGCCTGCCCACATCCTCTCCCTAATGTAAATTTTAAAAAATACATTTCTCTATTAACTCTCTCTCTCCCTCCCTATTGGTCTGGGACAGACGGCAGTCGGGTCTTTTGTATGTGTGGGGTTTTGTTTATTTTAAACTTGAAATACTTCAGGTTGTTTAGACTATGTGCATGCTTTCCTTTGACCAGCTTGGCTGTGTCTCTGAACACACTCCCTTTGAAGCAAAAATTGGGTTCTCTAACTGCTTCTCATGCAGAAGGCCTGGCTTTTTCTTTAAACTGTTCGGTAAAATGACATAACAAAAATGCAATGTGACACTTCCACTACCTCAAAGAGAGGTAGCTGTTGCTTTTTCCTTCCTTCAGAGCTAGGAGAGGGTAGTTTTGGTCTCAATACACAAATTTCTTTAGATCCCAGGGTCTCACTTTAGGAATTGGCCCTTCCATGAACCCTGGGTCTGAGTCTGAAGCAGCCTCCTCTTTTGTTGACTATGCTGCACTCATGACATCTCTGCTCTGTTCTTCCCCTGTCCTGGAGAACACACTGCAAAGCACAGAGGACTCCAGCTGGAACAGGCACACATGCCTGTCTGAGCTGGCATGACATGAAGAGGTGGTTAATGGCCACACTTAGATGACTGTGTCCCTGGGTCACTGATCAGGGGTGGATGAACTGGGGTCTGCCAGACTGGAATAGCAATGTCTGCCTTCCTCTTAGACAGGGAAAAAAAAATACTGGAAGAACAGAGTTATTGCATCTGTTATTCTCTCTGGTATAATCTAGCTTGAATGACTATATAAGGGATTAACTCTAGCCTAGGTTTGTCATGGAAAGCTTGCATTTGCCAGTGATACTGAAGTGCAGATGGCAGAGAAAAAACAAGGTTAAATGTTTTCCCCCTCTCTCTCTGATCTAGTCAGCAAGAGTTCTGCCTTCTTTCAGCAGTGCAGGCCTGCAGGTAGCTGGCCACTGCCACTGCTTGCCTTCATCCAGAAGAGTGTCTTGCTCCACTTCTTGAGAGGGTTCCAACTGAGGGGTGAGAGGAGCACTAACTGCTCACGAACCTCTGGATGTTGACCCTCTCATCCCAAAGACAAGAGCAGCCAAAATCCCTGGAGTGCAGCTATTCCTCCAAGGAGTTGGAAATAGGGCTTGGTGTTTGTGGGTGCAGACGGAACCAGTCCCATGCTGACCCTGAACTTCTCTGTGGAAACCAACAATGGCAGCTCTGGGAAAATGTCCTTGACTCTCCTGAGCACTTCAGAACTGAAGTGAGCCTTTAGCCTCTTGGGTGTGACTTGTTCTGCATGTCACAAGCAACTACACTGTCATTACCATAAAGTACCACTAAAATGGCTAGGCTTTGAAGGTGTCCCTTTTAAGCTAATGCTTCCAGCCCTAACTTCCCCTCCCACTCTGCTTGTCTGTGAGTCTTTCACCAGAGCCACTTGTGTTTCTTCCAGCCAATGCCTGTGACCTTATCGGCTCTGAGCTGCTGGGTTTTTTTGGCAGGGAGAAGTGTTGCACAGACTAACGTGACATACAAGCATTTGTTTCTCTGTCTTCATCTTGACTTCTGACAGTAGTGCCTCTGAGGAGTTTGGCTGGAAATCTTGGGGGATAGGTACAGAAGGAACTTCTAGTCCTGTCTGTAGCAAAGTCTTTAAGGAGACTATAACCTTAGATGTGAGCAGAGGTAAGGTTAGCAAATAGAGTTTATTAATCCCAGGGTTAAGGGATGTTGCATTAATGCAATGTCTAATAATTAATTTCTAGAGTTGACATGGACTATGATTACTGGAATGGGCTGCTGAAAACCTCTATCAACTGAACAAAGATTTTATTTTTTATTCTTCAAGGTATTAAGAGTTTACTTCCTGGCATCTGCCTTCTCCATTCTTGAAAGGCAAGGAAAATGCACTGGGAAAAGGGCAGTATAGCCAGAAGCTGACATAAAAATACTGCAATTTGAGAGGTCTCTAAGAAAAGTTGGTTACCGTAGGCATGAGATCAGCCCTATCAATGCTTCTGCTGTTAAGAAAGCTTATGAAGTAGCTTCTTTTCCCAAACAGAATTGACCTCAATGCTATTTTTTTTCCTATGAGACAGATTCTCTGGATCAGAATTAGTATTAGACTTTTCCTTTCATTCCTAGGGATGGTTTCACAATCCATCACTTCTGACTACACACTCTGCCGTTCTGCAAGAAGCAAACTCCTGTTTTTGCTCTGTGTTAACAATCAGAGGTGCTAATGCATCTATTCTTTCACTGAAACTCTCCAGTAGTGTTACTGTTAAGGTTTCATTCTCCTGTACCAAGGGTAATTCAGGCAGGCCAGTCTATATCCAAGTTCAAAAAAGCAATCTCAAAACTGTCCTGTCTATGGTATCTCCTTGGAGGTTTCTCTCAGACCGACTAAAGACTTCTAAAATGCCACTTATATTCTTTAAACCTCACTGGAGCAAACAGAAATGGAGGTCGAGTCTGCCAGCTGAATCGGGATCTAGGTTCTTGTGTTCTCTGTACCTCTGACTTGTCCACCCCCTACTTCCAGCACAAGAGCGCTGTGGCGGAACTAGGTTGCCATCTAGTGACTGTAGTGATTTTATAGGAGAGAAAAAAGAACGATACAAACGAAAACCTCAGCAGCAACAGAGAAAGTAAGTTCCAGAGTTGCCTATCCTATGTTGATAAAGAAGCTGTACTAATGCAGCTAGGTTGTATTTAGAGCATTCTGCTCAATCAAGCTCCTGACACTCCCCACTGGGCTTGCTGAAAAGCTTAGGTCCTCTCTAAAATTCTTGTCTGGCAGTGAGCACCAAGCAAAGGACACTGACTGGCATGCCGCTCTTCATTTCTCTTACAATTTTGGTCATGCTAACTTTCAAACTTCTTACTGAAAAAGAGATGCAAGAGCTCCCCATTCAGAAGAGGTACTTTGAAGAAAGCGAATGGAGATGTTAAAGAGGAATATTGGCTGCTCAACAGAAATTATATCCTAAAAACATAGGCCTGAGGTGAGCCATGTGGCCAGACTAGATGCTGAACTTCTGTGTGTTATGTTTACAAATGCCTCTGCCTGGATTCATACTAATGTTACAGAGTTGGTTTCTTATGGAATCCATTTGTACAATTTTTTGATAACATTAGAGAATAATATATTATGCTTTGAATGTACCTGTTCAAGAGTCTGCCTTAAACACTCGAATACTACAAATAGGAACAAACAACTGAGCTGGAAAAAGGACACTTTTGTTAAATAGTCCAACCTATGACTTCGGTATTCTAAAGAATTTTGAGTGAACACCACACCAAGTCAGACCCCTGCTCACCTCTCCTTGACCATCCCCTTTGGTGCCCAGCACAGCATCCCTTCATCCAGCAGCAGGGCAAGAGCAGGAGAGCACCCAAATAAAAGAAGATCTTACAGCCCGTAGGAAGCTTCCTCCCTGTGCAGGACCTGCGGAGAGTAAGGGGCAGCACTGTTAGGTGACATCAAGCAAGTCCCAAAACAGAAACTGAAAAGGGGAGGCAAGGTGCCTCCGGGAGTAGTTGTACTCTAAAGAGGCTGTAACTTGGCTCAGTATAGCACATTAGGGAAGGTACATGGTCCTAAGCCGGTATTTCAGCCCAGTTCAGCTACCATGCCCTTTGTACAGCAGGCTGGAATGACTTCTGTGTTACACAGCTTAGGGAATTAATTCTTTCGCAGTCTCTGAGCCATTATAGTTAGCTGTTAAACAAAACTGCTTGTTTCTGTCTCCGTAGGCTTGCCCCATTTCTGGCAGGCTAGGGCAGCAATGGGAGAAACCTCTGGAACTAGAGTGAAAAAAACACTAGGATGTTTTGAAGGACGTTACCATCTCAGGGTGGTAAGGGATTACAGTTTATCAGTGCTCCACAATGGAGATCTACTTGAAGTATTGACTGAAAGCACTGAAGCCCTAGAGGAGTGTAAAAAGCATAAGTCAGTGGTTGAAACTTCCATGACGAAAGAAATGACATGAAAGCATAAGTCAGTGGTTGAAACTTCCATGATGAAAGAAATGACGTTTGAAAACAGAAATTCTAGGGTGGAGAAAAGTGTTAAAGTAACCTGGTTTTGCTATGTATTTTAGATTGGGCCTATGACCTGTGTGTCCTGGAGTTTCCTGTAAATACCTATTATAAAGCCAATCAGTTTGCACTAAAATAAACCACAGCTCAGCCCAGGGAAACATGCACAGAACAATAGATTTGAACAGAAAAGTTCAGGCTGTCAAAAGGTGCCAAGACAAACTTTCCTGCATACCAACAGACAAGTTAACTAAGAGCAAAGTGGACAAGTGAAATCATAATGAACTGAATTTATCTAAGTTTTCTACATTGGCACAAAGCAGAACGTGAACTGCAAATATTTATGTTCTTTGGTATGCATAATATAAATGAGGTATGCACTTTCCTTGTTTAGGATTGTTTAAGCTGGATTTTATTTTTATGACTGGAGTTAAAAAACTTAATGGAAACAAAACATGAATGGGTACTAAGCCATTAAGTTTTAGGTGATAAACACCGATAGGAAAACTTCCATATTTGTCATGCATTCTGGTGTTTGGTTTAAAAGGCTTGGTAGTTGGTAGACTTAGCACTAGATTTAATTTTTAGGGCAAGAACACCTTTCCAGTACTCAAAAGACTTGCCTTGGAAAGAACTGTTGGGAGTAGAGGGACAAGGGCCAGCTATCTGGAACTGCCTCTCTTTCTAGCAGGGCTAGCAGCAGAGCTGTGTGCGAACACGTGGAGAGAGAGAAACTGGGGGAAAGAGAGCACACTGCTCTGCCCAACTGTGTTGCTTACTAAGGTTCTGCAGAGTCTCTTCAACTTTTAACATGTTAGGATAATTGAGGAAACTCTTATGTGAATATTTCCTTTCCATTATGTGGAGCTACTGGTGTTATGATCTAAGGCATTGAGGGTGGGGGATGTATTCTTCATATGGGACAGTAGCTGTGAGTGTTGAAGTAGTGAAACGCCAAGACAAAACATCACTTGGCAAAAGTGGGAAGAGCGAATCAGAGCTTAGTACACTCTGTCTCTGCTTTCTTGATTTTGAAGGATTGTCATCTTCCCACAGCTAGAGTCCTTGCTACAGAAGGCAGTCAAGTCCCTGCTGTGCTTCTGGTGTTCTAAAACTAGATGTTATAGGTAATATAATTGTTTCAAAGTTGAAACTTGGAGCAGACAAGAGAAGACCAGATTGCTCTCTGGAGGATTAATTAAGAGAATTAATCTTTTCTACTTCTCCATAGCAGACAGGGCAGATTCCAATACCTGAAAGGTGCCTATAAGAAAGCTGGGGAAGAGCTGTTCACTAGGGCATGTAGCTACAGGACAAGGGGTGATGGTTTTAAACTAGAAATGGGTAGATTTAGGTTGGATGTTAGGAAAAAGTTCTTCAATATGAGGATTGTAGATCACTGGAACAGGTTGCCCAGAGAGGTGGTGGAGGCCCCATCCCTGGAGATATTCAAGGTCAGGCTTGATGGGGCTGTGAGCAACCTGATCTAGTAACATTATCCCCGCTCACTGCAGGGGGATTGGACTAGATGATCTTTAAAGGTCCCTTCCAACACAATACATTCTATGATTCTAGGATTCACATAAAACAAGACCAGGCAGATGGTGGAGAAACGTGCTTGGGTGGTTTTAAAATGTGGTTAAATAGGTCTGGATGATGTAGAAGTGCCAGTAAAGCTGTTTTTTTCTGGAATTTGGGTGCATAGGTCTACTCAGCCTTAAAAAGGAAAGTAAATCTTTGGTCACAGTTTACTTAAAACTTGATGTTCTATATAGACATGCCTTACAACTGAACCTGGAAGTCTCTTGCAAACAGAAAGATATCTATAGACTGATTTGAGTTGGAAAAGACTTTCAAAGTTCTATTCCCTTTGCCATGGGTTGGTACATCTTCCACTAGATCCCCATCCAATCTGGCCTTGAACACTTCCAGGGTTGGGGCATCTACAACTTATCTGGGAAACCTGTTTCAGTGCCTCACCACCCTCACAGTACAGAACTTCTTCTTCTTGTATCTAATCTGAATGTAACATCTTCCAGTTTAAAACCTTTACCCTTTGTTCTACCACTACAGACCCTGGTAAAAAGTCTCTCTCCATCCATGCTGTCAACCTTCCTGCATCACCTCCTTTGGCAGAAACTAGAAACAGCAACCCTAAAATTCCCATGTATCATGGTGCAGTAGTTTCTAAGTATTTCCAAGCCCTCTAGCCTCAAATTTGAAGTGCTAGAGTCGATGCTAGGCATGGTATAATTAGAAGATTACTTCAAATAAGTGTTCTCGTAGCATAGGCATGCACAGAAAGTAAACAGGCTCATGGCCTAGCTGCTAAAGGGGTCAGAGTCTCCCAGGCAGCATCACTGAATGTGGATAGATGGTTTTGTGAATGGCACGTTTTGAGCTTTTCAAGCAGGTCAGAGTGAGAAGCAGAAAAAGAAGAGGCAATCTAGTGTTTCTGCTTAAAGTCATACTGTCAGCTAGTTCTCCTAAGAAACACAGGTGTGTTGTGGTAGGTGAATTGTAATTGTATGTGCAAGTATGGGGATGCAGTTCCAAAATGGTTCTAACCCAATTTCAGCATCCTTGGAAGGTACTGAATGGAATGAGGCTGGTCATTCAGAACAACTCATTATCATTGTTGACAAGAACATCAGTTGAGTTACAACCCAATCGT
>NW_010165893.1:7151-16889 GCF_000695765.1 Mesitornis unicolor | reverse complement strand
AATAAAATAAAATAAAATAAAAACAAAACCTCTTAGGAACTTCTACTGACATGTTTGTTACAAAGAGAAAGAACATCCCCATCACTCAAGGTTGGGTTTTGCGCAATACTCAGTTGAGCCCACTCCCAAACATGCTCCAAGATAACTAAAGAATTATTTTTTTTCTTTACACTAGAACATCTGGTACTGGTACATTTGTGTTAAATCCTACAACCACATAACAAAGGAGACTTTTTAAGGAGCATGAAACAGTTTTGCTAGATGGTCTTTCCAGAGAGAAAACTGAAGAAACCAAGAAGACTGCTTGAAAATGAGCCTGCTGAATGATGGAGCCTACAATGACATCAAGAATGCAAAAAGTCATGCTTTGTCTTATGAATCTTAAGATTTCCTAGGTGGACTTGTTATTGATGAGGTGAATTTCGCAGGTCCATCTTGCAGCCTCATCAGTGATGACCACATCTAGAAAATAAGCACACATAAAGCACAAATTAACTTCCTTAGGGATGCAGGTGGAGGAAGGGTTGTCTGAGATCACCACAGTGGTTAGGAATGAATTTTTCAATTGAACTCATAGTATTATCTAGGTTTGGATGGTGCTGCCCATGCCCAGGAATGCAATATTCTGCCTGGGAGATTTTTAATGACCCAGACCAAAGTATGTATATCTTTCAGGTGGAACTTCTTGATTCTGCTGAATTTAATTCAGTTTTGAAGAAATTAAGGCAGAAGTACTTTAGGTCTGAAAAATTATTCCTGAAACACATGACTCACATTATGAGTAATGTGATATATGAAAGCAATCCTGTTGAACAGAAATCTTTAAGTCACTTTGTTTGTTGATCAGAAAATAAACAAACAAACAAACAATACTTCATAAAGACCTAAAATGTGAATGTCTGGGATCTTGGCTAGATTTTGTTTAGCTGAATAGCAGAGAACAAGTTGAAACTACACTAATGTAAATGCTTCAATATAATGTCAGTATGGATTTTGAGACAATTAACTGTTTTATTTCTAACTCTAATGTTTCTACTGCACTCTCTATTGCCATTATAAATTTTTAGAAAAGGAGTCTAAAAATTTGCAAACAAACCAAGATGGCCTTAGCAGGGAGAAGTACTGACAGCAGGTCTTTTCTGCCTAACATGTAACTTCCTGATAAGATTTTAATGTTATTCAGCAGCAGCTGCCTGGCAGAGATAATGTACTGCTATTTCGGTATTATCTAATAAGAGCCTAGTCTAGCAGTGCCTCTGAAAATGTGAGCTGGCTGGTTTGGTAAGAGAACTGTGACTGCACAATATGGGCGTAATTAGCAAATAACCAAGCCCTTTGGTTAACAAGGCAGTAAAGCAGTACTTTCTTTTTTGGAGCAGAGGAGGTATTCTTTAGGAAAAGAAGTTAGCATTTGCAGCTCTTTTTACAATTTATCCAGTGAAAGCAATAGCTCTTTCTAAGTTCCCATCTCTCTGTTGCTTAGAGATTATGTACATGCAACTTCAAAACTGATTGTGGTGTATTTTTCAGAATGCAGTGTGTGAGGGAACAAATGCTAATAATCATAAACCTCCAACTTTTGGACAGGAATTTGACAACAGGAGCCCACCTTCATGTGTCAAGAGACTGATTTAGCTTTCTATTAATTTATCAGGGTAGTCTTCAATGCCACATTGGTGTAGAGAGGTAACTGCATTTTTCAAATACAAACTCTCTGTGAAACAAACACTTCTTTTTCCTGAGATGATGAGAGAGTGTGGTTTGGGTCATTATTCCTTTCACCATATGGTAAATCATCACATTTGATTAAAAAAAAAAATCACAGTCCTGGGTTTCCCGGGAGCAGTTAAGCTGCTGTGACCTCTGCTGTTTGAAGACAAGGTTTGGGTCTCAGCTGGATGTTTATTTGCCCTCTACAGTCAAAGGAGGAACAGGCAGCTCTACAATATCGAACATACCTGGTGTCCATAAAAAACCTGAGAGTTTTAAATCTAGGTGTGGCCCCATGCCTGCAACACCTTTGTATGCAGAATCCATCCCACTTTTAAGAGAAGGGGAATTGAGCCGCATTTAGATGTTCCTTAGTCTTGTAAATCAAGTTATTTTCCTGCTCACTACAGATCTTAACTTCCTCTTCCTCTCTAGCACATAAATAAAGCTGGTGTAATTGATGTCTTGAACAATTCCTAAATTTCTATGGTTCCCTCCATGGTCTCTGTCTTGTATAGTCATCCTTCTAATTTCAAATTATCCCAGTGGGTAACGGGCTCATGCAACAACCCATTTTGGTTTCTCTACCTGCCATTCATGCTGTTTTCTCAGTTTTATTTAATTGTTGGCAAGTCATACTAGAAAATTATGGCACTGCACAGGAGAAACAAGATTTGAAACATGGATTCTGTACTTTGGATCTAGGTGTGTAGGCAAATAAAACCTTTCTGTATCTCCTACTATAGTTTGTTGGTCTCTGCAGGTGTTGGCTGGAATATTGCACCCAAGGGCAAATAATTGCTTGTGGTGAAAGTTCCATTTTTAATACTTGTAATCTTCAGTGCGGAAATTAGAGAAGTCTGTTCCCTCTGTAGATATGGATAAGGAAAGTACTTACATTCTGGTAATATGAGCCAAAGGATCCTCACCTCCATAATCTGTGCTGAATTTAAAATGGACACTTTGAATCTCGTTATTCAGGTAAGGAATTAATGTCTGACTGAAGCAGAATTGTGCATGATTAGGTTTTTGAATAAGTTTATATCAACAGTGAGCTGGCGGTTTGCCCTCAGGGAATGATTCCAGTTTGGAATTAAAAAGGCTTCTATCTTTCCTGGATCAGTGGAAGTACATTACTGTCATTTGTGGGCGCCATTTTAATGACCTTGTTAAAGATCTTTGCATTTTCTTTTTATTTAATGCC
Source organism: Mesitornis unicolor (assembly GCF_000695765.1). Lineage (NCBI taxonomy): Eukaryota > Metazoa > Chordata > Aves > Mesitornithiformes > Mesitornithidae > Mesitornis > Mesitornis unicolor. The sequence goes on along the minus strand of NW_010165893.1, from coordinate 13,975 downwards.
TTAATGTGATGAATAAAATAGTCTGCTTCCTTAAGAGTGGATGATGCCTAAATCTGATCTGTGGGTATGATTTTGAATCAGATGCTACCTGCTAGCAACCTTTATGAAAGAGATTAATCACTGAAATGCTGTTCTTTGCTAGGTTGCTCAAAAGACACAGGTTGCTGAAATGGTTGTTGTGAATGGGGTTGGTTTGAGGACTGCAATGTGCTGATTCTGAAACGTATTTCCACTTATGAAAGCAAATTTATTTGCTCATTTGATGTCAGAAATATATGCTTGCCATGTCTTTGTCTGGTAGATGTATATAAATGTGATTTATTAGATACACCACTACACAGACAATCTTAATTAGTGAAGTATAACTCCGGTATAAATTTATTCTGCAGATAATCAATATAAATGATAAAGATTTTTATATTCATGCATGTGGAAGCAATGTTTGCTATATCTTCCAGCAAGTGTGTGACACAAATCTGTGGCATTTATTTTTTGTCTTTCTTTTTTAAAAAAATATTTTTTGACCTGTGTCTGAGAGCCTTTATCTTTATTTGGAGGAGTGTAAAACAGAAACATATCAAAAACTGGACAGACAAGGCTCTGTAGCTTTGCTGCAGTTCTTAATGTTTTTTATTCTTCCTTCATTCACTCAAGATCTTGGAAAAACTCACTTTGCATTCAGGTGAGTAGTTAATTTTTCAACAGGAATAGCAGTGAATGAGTGCAGATTACAGCAATGAGCTTGGCATTTTACAGTCGCAATCCCTCGCTTACTTTGTGAGTCTTGACTTCTTTGTGCTTCTCCTTTATTAGGAAAGCAAAGGTGCACATGGCTTAGCCTTCACAAGGGAGTGAGCACCGAGCTTGTTCTACAGACCTTGCATATGGACAGAAATGCTTCTGGGCTCTAAGGAAGCAAGTCCCATTGAGTTTAGTGATATGAGTAGTTAAGGTTGGTCTAATTTTTTTCAGAAATGCCATGAAAAGATCTGGGTGGAGGAAAGTACTTACATTTTATACTAAAAAACCTATTGAAACATTAGATGAGATTCTGTGTACCTAAATTTACACCCCTAGACTCTCCACGCCAGTGTATCCTCTGACTTTCTTCACAGCAATTGATAGGTTGCTTCATCTTTCCTATATATTTCTAAGTATGCAAACATACTTATTTAACTCATATACAGCAGGTGAATTCCACCGACTTCTGCTTTTCCTGACCTGGAATAATCACTTGACAGCCAATGGGTGTTACTTAGGTCAGGAATTTCCCAAGTTTAATCCATGGTTTCAAATGGCATGAGCATCTGCTCATGTTAGAGCTGTGTAAGCATTTTATTCAAAACAGCAATGATGTAAAAATATTTTTTTTTCTTCTGGAATTTTTGAAGATCCTTTCTAGAAATCCTAGCTTCTTCCTCCAACTAACAACAGAAGTTTTAACCAAGCAAGTATGAGTAAGAGAAGCAACATACTCAGTGCACAGTAGATGCTGTCTACTACATGTAGGACATGGAAATGACTTGAGCTTTTTAAAAACTTCTGTCTGCCTCATGCTCTCACCTGCCTGAAGATGACACATCCAACTGGGTTTAGATTCAGCCTCGTGTCATCTAGAAAAATGTTGCTATCCTGGCTAGAAGTTTCCTGAACACTATGTCATGGAAACTTTGGAACCAGGCCTGTGAAGAGCCCTTAAGATTCAATATAGTGTCCTTCTAAGTCTCTCAAAAATACCTCTCTTTTCTCTGGTGGCCAAGCATAACTCTTAGAATCACAGCTTAGTTGATTCACTTCTGTTAAAAGCAGCTTATACTGTCATTTTCCTGATTTCACTCAAAGGTGAGGATTTTTCCTTCACATACAGTACTTATACTCCATATACTCCTTATAAAGAAACATCCAGTTCTAGTTTGATTCACTCTTCCCATTTTTTGTTCTCTGTTTGAAAAGATTACAAGAATCTGGTAAGATTTGCCCCAGAAGTTTTGTTTATTGATGTCTTACAATACTGCAGCACAATGGGTTCCAGATATCAGCAGGCAACACCTCTTCACATCATTATTTTCCTACAGACGATTCATTTGGTCACAGGTAAATCTTGGTTTGATTCTAATCACAATTTGATTTAAACAGATATCTAATTTCCAGAGCTAGTGGATATATCAAGAGTCCAGCTCTGGAGTCCTCCATACAGGAAAGACATGGACCTGTTGGAGGGTGTCTGGAGGAAGACAACAACATCATTAGAGGAATGCAACACTTCTCATGTGAGGAAAGGTAGAGAGAGCTAGGGTTGTCCAGCCTGGAGAAAAGAAGGGTCTGGGGAGACCTTATTGTGGCCTTTCAATACTTAAAGGGGGCTTGTAAGAAAAATGGGGACAAATTTTTTAGTAAGGCCTGTTTCAATAGGACAAGGGGTAATGGTTTTGAACTATAAAAGAGTTGATTCTGACTAGATAAAAGGAAGACATTTTTTATTATGATGGTGGTGAAACACTGGCACAAGTTTCCCAGATAAGTGATAAATGCCCCATCCCTGGAAACATTCATGATCATGTTGGATGAGGCTCTGAGTAACCTGATCCGGTTGAAGATGTGCCTGCTCATTGCAGGGTGGTTGGACTAGATGACCTTTAAAGGTCTTTTCTAACCCAAATTCTTCTATGATTCTATAACAGGTGAGATTTATGTCTTTATTTTCTTGCAGGCCAGTATAAAATTATTCCTCCTGACAAGCCTGTCATTGGAGTTGTTGGGAAAGAAGTCATCCTGCCTTGTCAGCTGAAAGTTAAGATAATCCCTGAGAGACTTACTGTTCAGTGGATATTTACTGGAAACACCAAAAAAATTGATGTGACCACTTTTGATGGAAAAAACACACATAATCCAGTTCACGAGGACAATACATACCAGGGCAGGACAAGTTTTTTTCACTTTGAATTTATTAAGGGAAATGTGTCCCTTCACCTGAAAAATGTCATGCTCTCAGACAAAGGGAAATACACCTGCAGTGTCTTTTTTGAGAACTGGTATGATGAAGTGGTGGTTGACCTGGATGTGGCAGGTGAGTGGAATGGCAGGCACTTACTACTTCTTCCTCAGTCCAGTTGTACAACTTCAGAATGGTCTATGGGGTACCAATAGGTTTAATTCCTCTCACTAACTCTTAGCCATATGAAAGACTAGCCTCTGCTATAGCTTAGGCTACCTCTGTTGCTAGCAGACTCAGAATAGTCATAGATGTATTTTTGCCATCTCTTACAGAGGGAATGTAGGTACCATGTTAGCTTAAAACATTTAAAGGTAGGAGAGAGATGAATCCTCTGGTAAAATAAGCCTGTTGTTGCAGAAGTGAATAAAACCTGACTGAAACTGCATTTGGTACTGCAACCCACTTCTCATGCTCTTGCCCTACACATCATCTCATTTTCTGTTCAGGATTCCAATTTTCATCTATTCATGGTGTCATCCAACTTTGTTCTATGGTCAGTATCTCCATTTAAGGCTCAGGGCAAGCCCTGGGAGCAAGATTTTCTCTCTATTGTCCCCTACCCTCCCAGGGAAGGATTAAAAAAAAGGAAATAGAGAGAAGATGCTTCACACAAGGTTGGAAGTTAAGACTATAACGAGTTTAATGAAAAACAACAGGGGAAAGGAAAAGGGAATTAATAAGGGACAAAGGATAGTTACTTATATACAAAACCCGATCCCAGCAGTCCCAAGTGGAAGTGTCCAAGCAGTGCCTCATGGCCACTGTGACTCGTCACAAGGGACCACAGTGGTGCTGGGGAGCAGATGGTGGTGGATGCTGTCGAGCACGTGGGGGTAGCCCCAGCTGTCCCAAGATGTGACACGAAGCAGCCCAGGAAGCCAGGAAAAGCCCATGAAAACCTTGGGCCTCCTCATATTTTTATAGACTGTGGCTGGAAAGGGGAGGGAACAGTACTGATCTCTGACCCCCCATGGTCCTACAGACATCACCAGTCCTTCCCTTTCAGGCTGTTAACCCTTAAACCATAACAGTCAAATTTCCAGCCAGTGCAATGTTACATTATTTTAATTCAAGTTGTTCATTCAAATAACAAAAATCAGTCCAAAGATCTGTTTCTATCAGGACTGTGAAAGTGAAGCTACGTACAAATGTCCCATTTTAATGTAACACAGAAAGAGCTATTTACCAGCAATTTAATGAAAACTAGAATTTAAAATCTGGTGAATTTGCACACTGTGTTATAGATAATCAGAGGAAGACCTTCCCACCAAGTACTGTTTGGTGAGAGAATATCTTGCCTACTGGTTTTTGAATCTTGCTTGTGTTTGGTTCTATAGCTAAAGGTGATGAGTCTTCAGTTTCCCTGGATGGTCCTGTGGGCCAGGGCATCAGCCTCACCTGTAAGTCTCAGGGGTGGTTTCCAGAGCCCAAAGTAGTTTGGCTGAACAGCAAAGGACAGACACGGAAGGAGGAAGTTACCACCCAAGTCATAAGGACTTCTTCAGGCATTTTTGATGTTATAAGTTCCATGAATCTTGAACTGGGATCTGACAAGGAAGTCTCCTGCAGAGTAGTCAATAACCTACTTAATGCCAGGTGTGAATCCCGAGTCCTGATTTCAGGTGAGTAATCTCCACGATCAATCTCTGTTAGGACCGGTTGGCTGGCTGCTGCCTGTTGTCTCTATTGACCCTGGAGTGATCCTGGACACTCAGCCCAAGCACAAGCTAGTGTTTAAGTGGATAACATGACAAGAAGTCCATCCTTATGTATGTCTTGGATTACTTGTTACATTCAAGATACATTTTAGCTACAAATACTAATGTGGAGATCTCACTGGTCACCAGTTGAGAGCACTGTGCCAGTTTGGAGAGGGAATTATGCCAGTGGGCAGTACAAAGGTCCCACAATGTTGTCCAGAGAGCAAACACAATGACCTGAGACAGCCGGAGTATGCCAATAAGCAATGCGGAATATCTGCTCCCATCCCTTCCTCTCTCCCTCACACCACCATGATTACTCCTAGCTTCAGCATGTGCCTCCTCTGGATGGATTCCTAGTCTGGAAAGTGGGCAATTTTATTTCAAAAGAAGAAGAGGGAGATCTCTTTTTTGACGTCTGAAGATGGTTGTGCTTTGCCGAAAACTTCATCTTGTTTCAACTGGGCAAATACTGGCCTCAGAGATGGGCTGCTTAACACATCTCCCTCAATTATAGAATCATTAAGGTTGGAAAAGACCTCTAAGATCTCAAGTCCAACCATCAACCCAATACCACCAGGCCCACTAAACCATGTCCCAAAGTGCCACATGTATATGTTTTTTTTACCACTACCAGGGATGATGAGTCCACCACTTCCCTGGGCTGCCTGTTCCAGTGCTTGACTAAAATTTTGGTAAATAAATGTTTTTGGGTTGTGTAGACCTGCAGGAGGAGAGTGTAAAGGGCACATTACAGCAAATAAAATGGCACTAGACACATATGCTTTGGCCACTGGAGCCTGTCATATTTTTGCACAAACATTCAGTGAAAATAACACCCTTTATATTTTACAGATGTCTTCTTTCCTTCCTCTGCACCTTGGATGACAGCCTTCCTTGTAATTTTATTTCTTAATATTGCTGTTACTGCTGCTATAGGTTTTAAACTACACAGTAAGTATTTCCACCAACAGCAGTTGATACAGAAGTTTTCATCTACAATGCAAAACATAATAATGAAAACTTAAATAATATTTTGACATCAGATTCAGAAAGAAACACATGGGATTGAGAGGGAGAGAAAAAAATAACAGATGTATAGTTAAAAGTAGAGTATGGGTAGGTACTGCATGTGTGTGAATGCACAGAGAATCTTTTAGAGGGATGTTGTTACTATGGGATGCCATTTTGTATGATCACAGTTATTTACAGGCAAAGAATCTGATTATAGCTTTTAGAATACTGGATTTTTGAAAAAAAAATCTCATTATAAAATGAGAAAGTTTGAAATGAAACTTTAATATTATCAATATATAACTTGTTTTAAGGTACAAAATTTTAAAAAGTTTCTTATTTTTTTTCAGATAGTTTTACACAATCTCGTAAAGCAGGTGAGTGTTGTACACACACATATATATATACTGAATTGTCAACATTAGCTGATTAATTCAATACAAACTGTTTTTTCTGCCCATCTACTTGCATGTTGAAGTTCTCCTTGCCTAGAGCATTCCTCCAGATGTGAGGTTACAGAGGGGCTTCTTCAGTAAACGGATTTTGTTCAAGATATTTCTAAGGTCTTCTAGTATTGAAATAATCTTCTGTTAAAATGACTTAGCTTTTCTACAGAACTGATGGGTTCAACTTTCAACTAGCTTTCCATATCATTTGATTGATATAATTTATTTTTTATTGTTTTGAGATACTAAATAAATAATACTACTTTTTTTTTTCCAGTGCAATTGAAGAAGAACATGGTAACAGGTAAATTCTCCTTAGAAACTGTAAGGATATCTTGAAAACACAAAACCAAAGACTCTCTTCCTAGAACATTTTGATTTCTTGGATGTGAATCTGAAAAGTAGCAGTCCTTATTGGCATAAAGGATTCAGTGACAACTGTTCATGTTGTGCCTTATAATTAAAAAGTAATTAGTTAAAGTATTTTAAAGGCATTAAAGAGTAATTCTGATCTTTCGCCTCCTCTGTTTTAACCTGATAATAATTCCCAAGATTATTAGAAAAAAAATAAAATTAAATAACAAGCCTTGAGCTGTTTTAAGCCTAAATTACACCCCATAGCTTTGACTACGATTCTCTCATCCAAGCAGTCCAACCTGAAGAAACAAG
>NW_010165893.1:0-7120 GCF_000695765.1 Mesitornis unicolor | reverse complement strand
TCCTGCTGTAATTTTTGCAAATCTTGTGTGTCATCCAAATATATTCCTTGTCAAATAATGATAACAGAAAACAAGGTAGGGTGCAGACACAGTCTAGGGGAGCTCAGTTATCTCATTTTGACCTTTCAACTTACCAGTGAGGTTCAATACATTTAAATTTTTAAAATAATAGAAGTCTCAGGGTCTTCCTCAGGGTCTTGTCTTTGTAGTCAGTGAAGAGAAACAGAAGCTTTCAGAGATCAGATCCAAACTGTTTGAGAAAGTTGTTATTGGAAAGACTTGGTCAGTGAGGGGTAGACTTCCTACATTCACCATAAGGGACCTACAAAGTGAATAGATGAGATATTAATAGAGGGATATTAATCTTGTAGATCATCTAATTTCTCTAGCCAGTTAAGATCTCCTCCAAATCTGTGTGCTAATTTACCTGTTTCTTTGATATCATAATTCTTTTTGTAACTCAACCTTCTTTACCTCATCAAATAGATCAAGTTGATCATGGGTGGTCCTATGTTAATATATTACTGAAGAAAAACAAAGTAAAATTATACAAAGAAACACTGTAATTAACTCTTTACATTTGATACTGAAACTTATCCATTTACAATCATGTATCATTTCTTTCAGACAAACAACGTTTGAAGGCAGAACTAGGTAATAATACAGTTTTCCTTTTACTTTTATCTCTAGGGTATATGCTATTGACATCCCCAAAAGAGCCAATGAGATGTAGTTTTTTATATAAAGTCCTTCTGGATGTGTCTGTTCCTTTAGCAAACATTTTGATGACCTGTATTTGTGTTTGATTATAAATTCAAAAATAGTCCATTTTCCAATAACTTGTTGGAGCTTTAGTAGTTGAGGACAATGAAATGTTTAAAAACCTTATCTCATTTTTAGTAACTTCTAAGTTAAACCAGCTGGCCAGCCAGTAATGTTGGGTTTTTTTCTTCCTGTTTTTGTTTTGATTGTTGATCAACATAGAAACACAGAAGAAAACAAATGAAGGAGGTAAATATAGTTCTACAACAATGTTAATCAACTCTTACACGTAAGTATATATGAGAGAATGAAAATAAGCTACTTCGTAAAAAACAGCAGCTTGCATTTATTCAAATGACTGTTACTTCTATTTCATTTTTAGTCATTGCTAAGATGTTTTATTTAGTATTATTATTTGTATTATTTGTATTATATTATTTAGGCCATATTTCTAAGAAGCTTGTGATACCTTTCTGCTTCTGTGTAATTTCTCTGCCTGGAGGCTAGCTGACTGTGCTGAGGTTTCTTGAGGCTCTGACCTGCTGCTCCTGTTCTTTTTCACTTTATGGTCAAATAATTCAAACCGTTGTAACCAGCATCACAAAGTCAAAAATGTACAGCTCAGACACTGTATCCTGAGAAATACTGGCTTGGATGTTTAGCTACAGACAAAATAAACATGCTTCCCTATTTATCCCTTCATCCCTTGGCTGAGATATCCACCTGGAGAGGACACATACAGCAAAGTTGACCGTCCTGGAAGTCAACTTCTCTCGGATGAGTAGGCCTCCTCAAATCCAGGGAGGAGACTTTTGGACATCTCAGATAACATTAGACAGCTTGTGCCTATGGATAGACAGTACACAAATAACATTAGAAAACCTAAGCCACAAGAAGGAGGATGCTATCAGTGCCATCAGTGTTGATCAGCAATATTGCTAATTGCACCTAGAGAACTCAGAAATAAACACCTACTTTTGGTCACCTGAGCCTACATACCAAACTTTTTAAACTACTTTCATTTAAGTTGAAATTCAGCTGTTTATACAAGGTTTTCTGCCCAAGACACAGCATTTCAGACAGCACTGGAGGTATATCACTAAGGGCAGAAGGGTACGAAAAAGAAAAAATTAGTGCCGTAAATCTGTTTCTGTGCACAGAAACAGCACAGCATAGCTGTGTTAATTTACACTTGACTTTTATCTACAGTGTATGCTCTTAAGAATTTAAGTTGACAAGTTTTCACATGCCAAATTTTGATAGAAAAAAATCATTTCGGTACTTGCACAGTAATAGAATTATTTAACTCAGATCTCATCTCATAATTGTTATCTCCTTAAGTTTTCATTTCACTTATCAAACTTATTCTTTTACAGCAATGTCTGAAAACAGACTTCTCCTTGGTAAGAAAATATCTTGTATAAATTTTACACTTTTAGAAACCTCATAAAAAATAAAGCAAATATTCAGATGAGCCTGACTGCCATCTGTGAGGGTGAAGCTATTGTAAATATCTCCTCATAGTGAGGTTCAATTTTTTCCTTCAAGATAAAGTCTCAAAAATTTACATCACATAAACAAAGTTGTCATACTGCCTCATGGCACTGCCTGATCTTCTATTATTTAGAGTTCTCCAACATTGAAAAAACCTTCTACAAAATAAGTGTTAATAACTAGAACATCTTTTCCTTTCAGTGCGACTCAAATCTGAGCTGGGTAAGTGGTTTAAAACTTTTATTCAATTGCTGTATGTACTGGTGCATAAGTAAAGTCAGCCCTGGGGAAGAATCGCAGTAGTGACAATAATTACACAGCAGAAGACAGCAATACTGTATGTTGACAAGTATCTGCCTTTCCAATTGATTCATCAAATGCCAATGTCTGTTTCCTTTCTGTAGATTTCTGGGAAGCCCGGAGCCATGCAGGTAAGTAGGCAAGCAGGCAGGGGGAAGGGTGTAAAAATTCAATGGCCATTTCTCCAAGCAACCTTAAAATGACAATGCCAATCACCCTGAAATGGCAATACCATGATGCTAGAGAGACATCGAGTGAACTGTAGTCACAGGAACATGACTTGTTTGGGTAACAGGAAATGAGACTGGGATGTGGCTGCTGGGAAGACGGAGAAAAGAAGTCACTAAAAGAAGTTGAGTCTGGGGTGAGGTGTGGACGTAATTCTGCAGATGATGGATGGCCACACGGAAAAGAGAAAGAGAGAGATTTAAGGCAAAGAGTGTGGACTTGGGTCTCAAGAAAGGCCATGGCTGTGAAAGCTCAAAGGTGCCTCTCTGTTTATCAGTAATTGCATGTCCTGTTCTGGGGAAAGTTAAAATTCTTTGCTGAATTGTGCCAGGACTACTCAACATGTTGAATGCTTCAATACATAGCCCCATTTGAGAGAGGCTCCTGAGACATTCTACTCATTTGATGATTCTGGTTTTCTTCTCCAGTTCCCATTACTGTGCATCCTGACTGCCGAGTCCTGGAGCTCCAAGTACCAGGGGTTCCAGATGTGAAGAGCAACACCTCTGAACCTGCTGACACAAATGCTCCCTCCACAGTCCCTGTCCTGGTGGGGAAGGAAGGATTTGCAGCTGGGAAACACTACTGGGAGGTGGAGGTGGGCCAGCAGCAGGACTGGGTGCTAGGGGTGGTGAGGGAGAAAGAGAGGCACAAAGAGGAAGGGATCCTTCCTGGAGAGGACTACTGGGCTCTGCACGGGTCCCAGGGAGAGATTTTCTCTAGTGAAGGGCATCGCAGGATTGAGAAGCAGCAGAGTTATTCAGTGATTGGTGTACTTCTGGACTTGGAGGAAGGACAAGTGAGCTTTTATGAAGCAGAGCAGATGGCTATGTTGGTGAGGATGCCTCTATTTCTTGGAAAGGAACCTGCAGAAATGTTTTATCCATTTCTCTCCAAAAGGCAAGGGACACTCACATTTCCTATCCGCCCAGTCAAAATCCCTGTCCCATTAAAGCTTCTTTAAATAGGACTATGAGAAGTAACAGGCTAAGGAAAGACAGTTGAGTAGAAAGAAGAAGGGAAAACTTAAGTCTCAGACATCAGTAATGTAAAATTAAATAAGATGTAACCTGAGTCTGAAACAGGAAAAAAAATTGAGAAAGGAAAAAAAATCAGCTAGTTGGAAGAGGACTGGGATCAGATTCAGGAAACCCTAGGCAGAAATATGAGTTCCCATTACAGGTCATGAAAGTCTGATCAGTGCAGCAATGGTTTCAGTTGTTTGAAGTTGATAGAATTGTAATGTAGGTGATGTTAAATAGCCTGATTTTCCCTCTTCTCTAGGCAACAGGACTTGTACTCCATGTTCTGTATTTATGTTAGGTTGAGTGCCATCCCTAAAGTTAGCTAGGCCAATTTTTACCATTTTTGCATCAAGAAATGCAATAAATGTATTTTGAAATAAAAAAGTGTCATTTTGAAAACTTTTTTTTCAAACTTTAACCTTATTGGAAAATCTGTAGTAAGAAAAATGCTAAAAGAGAGGTTTTGCTTTGCAAGGATGTGCTGAACGTTGACAGGGTACTGAGGATACCTCATTTGTCTGCATCACTGTGGTGGGCTGACACTGACTACCAGCCAAGCACCACCACAGGTGCTCACTCCTTCCTCCTCTATCAGGACACAGGAAGAAGACAGGAAGACCTGAGGGGGAAAAACTCATGGGTCAAAGCAAAGACTGTGAAATCACTTACCAATTGCTGTCATGGGCAAAAGAGATTAGACTTGGTGAATTTGCCTCAATTTACTGCCAATTGGCAGAGATAGTCAATTACTGGTTTGGGTATTGCAAAACAAAACAAAACAAAACCACAAACATTTCAATCACGTCTCAATCTTTCCCACACTCAGCTTCCCACTCAGGTTCAATTCCACTCCACACACCTCTTCTGGTGACTTTCTGTCACCAAAAGTTACCTTCAGTCTCTCCAGTAAGGCACCAAGCAGTGCAGGAGGTTGGGATCAGTTTTCTCTTCTCCTGTGCTCGGATATAGAATCATAGAATGGTTTTGGTTGGAAGGGACCTTAAAGCTCCCTCAGTCCAACCCCCCTGCCATGGGCAGGGACACCTTCCACTGGACCGGGCTGCCCGAAGCCTTGTCCAGCCTGGCCTTGAACACTTCCAGGGAGGGGGCATCCACAACTTCCCTGGGCAACCTGTGCCATCGTCTCACTACCCTCACAGTAAATAATTTCTTCCTAATATCTAGTCTAAATCTATCCTCTTCCAGTTTAAAACTGTTCTCCCTCATCCTTTTGCTACCTGCCCTTGTAAAAAGTCCCTCTCCAGCTTTCCTGTAGGACCCCTTCAGGAACTGGAAGGCCACAATAAAGTCCTCCCAGAGCCTTCTCTACTCCAGCTTGAACAGTCCCAACTCTCTCAGCTGGTCTTCATAGAGGAGGTGCTGCAGCCCTCTGCTCATCTTTGTGGCCTCCTCTGGACCCACTCCAGCTCCATGGCCTTATACTGGGGGCCCCAGAGCTGGATGCAGTACTCCAGGTGGTGTCTCACAGGAGCAGAGTAGAGGGTCAGAATCACCTCCCTCACCCTCCTGGTCACACTTCTTTTGATGCAGTCCAGGATGCAGTTGGCCTTCTGGGCTGCAAGCACACACTGCCAGCTCATGTTGAGTTTTTCATTGACCAACACCCCCAAGTTCTTCTCCTTGGAACTGCTCTAAAGCCATTCTTTGCCCAGCCTGTATTTGTGTTTGGGATTGCCCCTACCCAGGTGCAGGACCTTGCACCTGACCTTGTTGAACTTCATCAGGCCCAACTCTCCAGCCTGTCCAGTTCCCTCTGGATTGCCTCCCTTCCTTCCATCATGTCAACCGCATCACCCAGCAAACTTGCTGAAGGTGCACTCGATGCCACTGTCCATGCTGCTGACAAAGATGTTGAACAGTACCGGTCCCAGCATCAATCCCTGGGGCCACCACTCATCACTGGTCTCCATTTGGAGTTCTCCAGAAGCTGCACTCACTTCACAGGTGTACCTGCTCCAGTGTGGACTGATCCACTGGGTACAATGCCTTCAGAGGGGTTCCTGCTCATCAAGCACTACCTCCTTCTCTGACCTTCTGTACTTTTTCAGTCTTTTGTTCTCTCCTTATTCTGTCATTTTCGGCACTTTCAAAAATTTGTTTTCACCAAGATGCCACCACTTCTTTTGTCTGCCTCACCTTTGGTATGTGGTGGGTCCATCGTGGACCTGGCTGGAACTGTCCCTGGCTCAGGTCAGCGCTTGGCCACTTCCCAGAGAGTGACCACTCCTGAAGCCTTCCCACCCCCACCACCAACAAAACCTACAGCCAAGACACCCACGCCAATGAAATCAAAGGAAACAACTTCCTACATCTGATCAAGTCTGTATGAAGTTCCTGTAGCACCTGTAAGGTTAACCAGCTCCATCAGGAGCTATGAAAAGCAGCTGCCTTCAGGAGGATAGGACAGGGAATGTATCACACTCATCTTGCAAAAGCGTTGAATGTGAGAAGTATCTGGTTTGCTTCTGTCTTTTTATTTTTCTTCTGTCATGGTTTGGGGTGGCCCCAGCCACTAAATCCTGGACAGATGCTCTCTGTTAACCCCTCTCCCCTCCCCAGAAGGGAAGAGAAAAGAGAATAAGGGAGAGAGACTTTACAAATTGGAAAACATACTGACAGATTTAATGAAAAAATAATACTAATACTACAGGATAATAATGTAAATTGGAAAATAATGAAAATATGTACAAATATGTACAAATATGTACAAATATATATCTACAAAACCAATTTAAAATTCTCCCCTCACCCTTCCCCCAATGACATATACGTCACCAGATGCTCTGCGAAGCAGGGCACTGGAAAAGTCCCAGACTGAACTCAGCAGCAGGTGGGAGCAGGATGCAGGAACACACGAATCAGGAACAGACGCAGACGAACTGCCAGACCTCGGCCACTGCAGGATCGAGACAGACGAAAGGGTCCAAGATGGAAGGGCTCCCAGATGGAAGAAGGGTTGAGACCCTTGTGATCCCTCGACTTTATACCAAATATGACATATGTGGGATGGAATACCTAGTTGGTCAGTTGGTCAACTCTTAAAGGCCCCAGGAACGGGCAGTCCCCGTGCGTCAGAAAACGAATCGGTGGGAAAGAAGACCAGCCTGGCTGAACAGAGAGCTCTGACTGGAGCTCAGGAAAACGAAGAGAGTTTATGATCTTTGGAAGAAGGGGCAGGCAACTAAGGAGGAGTACAAGGCTACCATGAGGCTGTGCGGGGAGAAAATAAGCAGGGCCAAAGCACACCTGGAACTTAATTTAGTTAGTGCTGTTAAAGACAATAAAAAGTG